>NW_019213860.1:147166-172831 GCF_002532875.2 Varroa jacobsoni | reverse complement strand
ATACAATTATAGTTTTGAAAGATCTCGTTTTTTGGGTAGGCTGAAATCGTAGAGCAACACTGTAGGTCGCTGTGTAGATTTATTCTGAATCGATTACGTGGATAAATAAAGCTACTTTTTTAATAGCAATGGATAATAAGTTGATCTAATTATAGACCTTAGAATTTTCGCTTACACTATATCAAGTCGTGCAGCACTTCACAGCCAATTTTCCGTCTGAAGACTATAAGCCTAAACGTCTTATACTAGCTAACCCTCTACGTGTATGTAAGCTAGACAATAGATAGATTTCATATGATCTAGTCTGTTACGATACCGTACGGGTTCGTCGAAGGAGATGAAGCAAAGGACTAATTTGGACAATACTAAAACATTGCCTCAACTGTACTAGATATCGGCAACTGAAGCTGGAAAAACCCTGCTTCGTTTATACGCATATATTGAACTGTTGAGAAAGGTATTGATTATTCTTCTGGATAAGTCATACATCTCAAGAAATATAACTCACGCCTGGTCGGCGCAATGATCATTTGAGGTCGAAGTTTTTTGGCAGTAGTCGATGCGCTAAAATCGTCGAAATGCCATTACTCGTATAACATTTTAACAACAATTGGGTAAACTTTACAGTTTTACGCTGCGTAAACCTGCAAAAAAGTGTGTGCTGTCTATGCCCAAGATGCGTTATCTGAAGAGATAGCCTAAAGTGGTTCTAAAAATGCAGTAGCCGATCAAGGCGAGGGCTGTGGCAAGGGTTTACTAAATCATTGCAAAAGTCGAGCATGACCAACACGTGAACAGTCATGATATCGTCAAAAAGATCGAAGTGAAATAATGTCCTTGGTCAAACTGAGACTGATGTTGAGAAAGCGTAACGTTATGTGTCTGGAGAGGAACCCTGTATTGCCCACTAAAAAAATTGGTTGAATTTTTAATATTTACAGCTTAGAGGCCATTAAAGTTGTGAACAGAAAAAGACGAACGTGCCAGATCGTATACATTTTTAGTTTTAGACGTCAAAAATTGGAAGAACATAAATGGCACCTGAAGAATAGCCCGAATTTTACACAGTCAAACTGCGATCATTTCTGTCCCCACGGAATTTCGTTGGTGATGTTGATTCGGTTTCAAAAGAGACGCACAGAGATCACTTGGCACAATTTCTCGCGTCGAAACTTCAGCTGCTCCACCGTAACGGGATTATAACGTTAACAGACCAAAACAGTGCATATTTAGTTTAAAAATTGAAAAAAATACTCCAATTATTACCTGAAAGCAATCAATAATGAGTCAGTATTAAGACAATATTTTAGCATCGTTCACATGGTAGCACAGAGGACGAAGTCGCACCCATTATAATAGTCGAACTATCGCCAATGATGGCGTCTTACGAGTGACTGGTCACTAAGCTTAACATAAACTAATTTACTAGTCATTTATTTTAAATGGCCCTGTACTGTAAAAAATTTCAACCTTGCGTAGAATAGACGTTTGCGCTATTCGGTTTTATCAAAAAGCCAAGGGCTATTTGTGCTGTCAGCTAAGCGTAAGAAAAATCACAGAAAGATCCATTTCGATTATCTAGAGTGGTAAAGACTTTATGCTTGCTAACTCGGTCCGCTTTTTTTTAATCTGAATTACGTAGTTAGTAAACTTTTTACTCGATGTTCAATGACGTTTAGTTGAAATTAATACTTTTGCTATGCTTCGAGTTGAGAGACAACTACACAACTAGAGCTGCCAAGCAGTTTTCGTCAGAACTGCTCTAGATTGTCGATAATCTTTATCCAGCCAATTATCGTTATCATCAAAGAAGTGATATTCCTAACGATGTGGCAGGATTGGTTGTATTGACGACGTACGTAATAGGCAAGGGCGTGCAAGGGGTTTCCGGGCGTAGCTGGTGCTGAGGGTGCTGCTGGGGTGATGGCTATAATGCTGATCCGCTGCAGATGTTTGCTACTACGGCTTCTACGTTGCCGGGGGCATGGCGGATATTGGAGATATAAGACGAAAACTGATGAAGGCTTTGTTGGACATTCTTTTCTTTTGTATGAAACGATGCTTCGTCCCTATCAGGGCTTGGGATTGCTGCACTGTTCCGAGGGAGGGGAAAGATCAAAGCCAAGATTATAAGATAGGGATGCCACGCAGGATCAGCACACACCGTATAGTGCGGTTGGTGAAAGTTTACTTAGGATAACCTGCTACCGAGAGAGGGAGGGAAGAAGGGAGAGAAGCTTATTTAGGTTTATAAAAAATGCGTTTTCTTCACGCACGTACGCTTGCTATCTGCTGGCAAAGCATTCGTTGAAATACTTTTACTGGCAACCTAAACACTGCAATGCAATCGTTCTCGAGAACATTAGAGTTGTCCTGCAAATAATGCCACTAAGTGGTCCATAAGCGCAACTTAGAACTGGGTCAACTTCATGAGTACTAGCGGGGCATTGAACGTTAAACCTGATGGACCCAAACAAGGCGTTACGAGATCACTAGGTATATTTTACCTTTCTGCTACGAAAATAAAGTATTTGTTCGAACGTTTGAGCATAAGAATAAACTTGCTTGTGAGTTTTGATCCGCTACGTATTATCGTCGGCCAAAAGAACATAAGAATACAACTTAAAATTTTTTGTTTTGTGGAACTATTAGGTTCGAAAGGAAGTTACCGCGTTTTTTTTACACAATAGGAAATATTACATTATTTCTTCTTGTGATACTTAGTTATTCTGTTATGTACCCGCATCATTGTTCACGGTTTTCTTCCACCTTTTAACCAAATGACGCATGCCGTCTCGCTAGAATGTAACGGGTTTTGTTTCGAAAGTCTCCAAGGCGCGTTCTGAATTCTGAGAAGCAAGGTGATGAAGGCGATTCCCCAGTAATACGAAAGGTGAAAGTCCGTCGACGTAACTGCTTGCAAAGCCTGATGGGTATGACCAAACCCCTCATTCGAAGTCCAGGACGATAGTTTTCACGATGTCTGCCGCGTGTGGCCTTGTGTTGTCAGGAAGCAGAATGATATGACTTTGTCTGTCTGATCTTTCCTCTTGAATAGCCTAATTGGCTCTATGCAACTGGGCCAGATGAACGTGCCGCTCACCTGTCTGGCTCGTTGAGGGCAATTCCCGATAAATCAGGGCCTTGCAGCCTTACCAAACGCAAAGCACAACCTTTTTTGGGTGAGGCTTTGGATAAAGCTGGGGTCACCCATCTTAACATCTGGTTGATATTGACGTACAGGCACTACCTCCCATCACCGGTGACTATACTGCGTAAAAATCGGTCATAGTGGTCGGATGGCGCGCGAGATGTGGAGACACATCGTTGAACCGTAGTATCTTGCTGAATTTAACGGGTTCATGAAATATTCAAGATCCAAGTTTCTGTTTAAACATAAAGAACTTAAGCTGGCTAGCGACAATTGTGTGGCTGGAGCCAGTTTCCTAGTTATTTGTCGGCCATCTTTTTTGCAAAAGTGTCATATAATTGTCGTCATTGAACTTCAACGGTCAGCAAGAGCAGGGATAACCATCCTTGAACAGCTCTTGTAGTGACAGCATTGTTACTGTAGCAGCAGACGAAAGGATAACAGAGAAGAGGCCGGAAAAGACTTTTTTATACTTGGAAGATTAATCTTTGAGAAATTGTTCGGGTTGAAATTGCGCTTATAACGTTAATCAAGCCGAAAGGGCAGTTTCGAACTGTGTACCACGAGCAAACAATAATAGTAAGCCAAGTAAATAAGGCATTTTTTTTTAAAGCACAAGAAACATAATGTATGTAAACCTTATTATTTTATTTCAGTACTTGCGTCGTTTTATAGGCAAGATCGTTATCACTTCGTTTAGCTATAATAAATATGGATGACTTTTCATGACTCTGCAACTGCGTAGCATATTATTGTTAACGAAAAGGAACCGGTTAACCTCATAGATATATATAACAAGCTAGCCTTTTGATTAATAGCCTTGACCTAATTAGAACCCTTTCCGTCGAAAAATTAGTTCTATTATTTGCAATCGCAGAAAACTATCCTAGGTTCGTTATCATTCTTTGTGATGCGCATATCTGGTAAACAGTAGTTCGAGAGCCATCATGTGCGACTCATACAGGGTACTATTTTTACCATCAAGTGCTCAGTGCACAATGATAAACGGGTGGTGCCGGTTACTCTCAAGGCTCATAAGTAGCGCAAATAGGTCAGAGGGCACATAAATCTCAGTACCTTCTTGAAGTTCCTTTAAAAGTCAGATTACAACAGATTCTCTAGGAATGCCATATCTCCCGTTAACTGCAAAGATTTAAGATGCCTCTTAAAATATTAGGGCTATACTTCTGAGCGCTACAAGTATTTGGATATTTTAAAATGTCACGTAGGAAGTGATTTTTGAAACAATAAACCAGCCTAAGACCGTACTATATATAAAGTTCGCCGCTGCTATAATGCTAGTGCTGTACAAGTCCAAGTGAAGAAAGAAAAAAAAAGCTAGTATAACACCCAATTTCTCAGCTGGCTGAGGTCTAACGATCAGATCGCCGATAAGAGTATGGACAAGATCATGATGATAGGATCAGATGAGTACTCATAGCATAATAGCGTATTCACAGCGCCCTTGTCGTTCCTCTCCATGGCAACGGATTTTTCAACTTAACTTTACAAAAGGGCCGAGCGTCCTGCATTTCTGTACAAGAATACTCGTCAGGAAACCATTCTTAGACTACTTTCTTCTGTTTATTAACTCAATCCTTCAGCCCGGAAACGTCTCTTCCATTATTACGACTCGAGCACTTGCTAATGATATACGTATACTAACCAAAGACATCTTTGGATGAATTTACAATAAATATCTCCTTATATTTTTTTTCGTAAGTTAAGAAGTAACTTACACAACGTATATATTTTGTGACGAACATTATAAGCGGTTGCCACAAATATAATTATATATCACCAAGAGCAATTTGTGGGTTAATAAGGCCATTTAGTATGATATATTAGCGAGGGCCGGAAAGCGGACGCGTCAAGAAAATATCATAATACAATAATTGTGATGTGTATGTTTCACTTGTTAATTGCGTACGCCAGTGTCAACATATTAAGATCCCGTTCATTGTAAACTAATCAATTTATTTACTTTTATAGAATGTACAAATTCCAATAATCAATTTAAGCAATTAAATTGACATGGCTAAATTCATTCGTTGTTTGTCTTTTGTAAGAAAGTGATTCATTGACCAAAGAAAAAATAGGACAGATGACAAGTAAGGGCAACTGTGTACGATGTGTCGCTCAGTATACGCAGGCGTTAGGAATAGTAGCAAACCGCCCCGCCGGTTTAGTTCGGCGATGAAATAGACGTTGGCAGTACCATAAATAAGATAAAGTTCTACACTCAGCTGGAAATCGCACGCGTCCTATGTGCCTTAAAATAGATATCACACTCTTTCATCAGTAAATAATTACATGACCGCGACAGCAAAAACTTATCGCGGTTCTTGCAAACATAAATAAATACCCTGTCGCTCCAGATCTCAAAAGAAGCAAATCTTATCTGGCATCAGAGCCTGAAGTTTATAAATAACTTAGATTATCTATCTGTATTCCAAACTGTGATGTTTTTTTTTCTTTTTTTTCCGCTGTTGCTGATTTTTCAGCAGCTGTTTAGAGGTCAAGCAATGTCTGCGTCTGAATTGACATCTCTGCGTCGTTATTAGCTTCAGGTTAAACTTTAAAATGCTCTAATACGGCCGTTTGGAATTATCTTGAAACCCTTTCATTTATCAAGTGGAGGGAAACTAAAAATTCATTGCTGCACGTTACGGGCTGGCATGGTTTCGTTGGACCTTATAGTAAGATGGAATTCTTCCCAGATGATTAAACGTTATCTGTGCAGATCATAAATCGACATTCCATCTCCCTTAAGCAGCGCTTTCTACCAGCCGATTTTTACAACAGTTAGCACTAAAAATTGATAGCAAAAGTGATAAGTCGTCTGCCAAAATCGCCTAATCCCCTTCATGTTCTCTTCTTATTACTCAAACAGGAACATCTCCTTTATATGCACGGAGGATCGACCTTCGAAGACACTTATTTTTACCATTCTCTTTTTTGTTTGCGAAGAACCGAAGCAAAGTCTCAGATCCTGGTTTTAGCGGCCTCTCCCAAAGATCAAGCCACAGGTGCTGTTGCTTTGACCAACTATCCGGTTTAGGATACCACCAATGGATGCGCGGTATCATCTCCAAACCCTTTATTAAAATGAACACACAGATCCGCTTTGGCTTGAAAAGGGAATTTTATAAGTGAATGTATTTGTATGTTAAAAAAAGAACTACGCTACTACACAATCTAATTTCCTCAATAATGCTCAATCATATTTCGAATGTTTGAATTGGTGTCTTTTACAGTAGCTGTTGGAGCTCTTGACAATACGGCCGTTCATGCCGCTTGTCGAACTATTCTAAAAAATGCGGAAACCCTCCTCTTAGCTTAAATGTAATTTCCGGACGGTACTTTTTCCTCTATAAGTAGAATAAGCCCCTTTTGCAAGCATTAGTTTTGGGTCGTATTATCGCGTTTATACCGCTACAGTAGACAGTGTTTTGTTCGCGCGTTCTTTCATAGCGCCTTCTGGTATTTGTGCCGTATCCGTTACCACTAGGTTATCTGCATAGATACTAAAATCAAGATATATGTTGGCCGCTAGATGAATTCCTGTGGAGCGCCGGCCGTCATAGGTAGATCTATTGCAGGGGCCTTGGTTTTTTTTAGAGAGCTGGATACTGATGGGCTACATTGGAACGTTTCCGTTTCAGAGAAAGCAAAGAACAGTTGTTCACAGCAGGCTGTTGAACTTATTTTTTATACCTAGCATCACTGCCCATAAAAGGTCTATGTGTTTCTTTATTGCCCTTATGACTTGTTCCGTTCTTTAAGCGCCCGTTTTATTGCTGAAAAGAACTAAACGATTTTTTATGGAAACCATACTACACTTTTAAAAGCAAGTTGTTTGCCTCTACTTATCTCTCAGGTGTTCCTCCGGTGTAGCAAAGTGTTTTAACTGGCAAATTGAGCGATAGAACCTTCTCCTCCAGGGATAAGAGCTTTTTTTTGCGTTTCTCTAGTAAATTTTCTGTCTTACAGAATACTTAGCAGGTCCAACTACTATATCACAGAAACTAATAAAGGGACCGCGCGAAAATACTATTTTTAAGGCGTTTGAGGTCTTAATTCGTATTCCTCCGTATTCCGAGGACCTCATCCACTGTGACATTCGGGATGTTTCCTAAGCGTTGTTGTTTTGGCATTATCTTCAAGCCTCTGCTATTATATTCAAATCTTATTTTTTCACCATAGTTTCTTATTTTTTCGAACTGCTTGTTTTTACCTTATCCTCACCTCGTGGCTGTCTTCAGAGTGCATGGGCTATCATTTCGCATTCTCCTCTTGATGTTCCCTCTGTTTTCAGACTTTTCCATCTTCTTAAAGGTACGCCTACTAGCTTTCGATGTGGTTAAGGTTGATTTCGTCGTCCAACACTTCCCATTCTCCGGTTTACCTATGCTATGTAAGAAACTAGGCAACATAATTTAGCATTAAAACAAAAAGTCATCGTGAATTTATTCACAGTAATCAAATCGTAAAGTGCGGTCCACTCTAAATGAAAGAATAAAAAAAGAAGCCCCTTTATTAGACGTAGAAGGTCCTTATGGTTTCAATCAGGGATTAAAATCTCCAAAGAGATACCTAGTCGCTTGGTAAGACTCACTCTTTTTTTTGGCTCAGCAGGGTTCTCCAGCAACTGGGATAGCTTGTTGGTGCTGCCATCGGGACTATTATAACAGGTAGGTTCATCCCATCCTTTTAATTACAATCTGTGAAAAATTCTTCCGTTTTGCGCCTTCAAACTATGCCGTCGTTTTATATTATGCAAGTGTCAACGTTGAAATCCTTAACCCATTGTGCTCCGACGCTAACCAGTTTGTTTCAGTAAAAGAGTATCACTCCTCCCCTAGACGTATCTTCTCTGGTCTCCGTACATGAACCCATCGTCTTCTTTTTCGTTACCTATCGCAAATAGTACCACTAGGTCTCTTCAAATCTTTGTACCTTCACATGAGTGTTTGGTATAACTGAGCAAATACAACTGTATAATAGTGTTTATTTTCCCAATTGCGCACCCTTTCCCATCTCCTATTCGCAAAGGGACAATATCGAACTTTAAATCTGACACATCTGTAATCAAGAGAAACGGTTTATTAAAGTTCTAAAAATTGGGCTTCTAGTGATTTCATTAGATGTTTTGGTCTCAAAAAATCGTACGAAGCGCTAGCGGTCGCTAAATACGAGGCGATTTGCCGCGGAGGTACAGTCTTCTCTTTATTTGACACGATATATATATATATATATATATATATATATATATATAAAGGTAACAGATGATGGCACCGTTCTAGTGTTTAACCACTACAGCGGAAGCACCGTCTCATATAGACGTACAGATTGCCACGTCTAGGGTATGAAATAGCGATTTGTTTGTTGGACTATGAAACTATATGACCTTCTTCAGTCAGTACTGTACATCTAGGTACATCGCTAGCCTTTTTTCAGGTAAACTCAACAGAGAGTTAGTAATGAAAGAGGTTTAGGTTTGTCGTCGTCCAAATTAGATGATCCTGAAAATAAGGCATTTGACCTACTTGCTATCGAAATTCAAACGATCTTTCGAGACTCCGATAACTGTGTCTGTCTCGTTAGATAATGCGTAATATGAATATCGCTAGGCGCGTTGAATTATGCGCATGCGCTCACTAGGATGTGCTATTTAAAACAAGTTGTTTTTTTTTATTAAAATTTTAGAATCCGATTTTAAGGTGGATTTCTGTTTTTATCAAGAGATACGCAGATATCAGTGCTGTGCCTCGTTGCATATCCTTTCTGTCGTGACTGAAAATAGCTTTTGAAATATGTACGAAAGATCGCGCGCTTCTTTACGGGTACCACTTTTGGGCGCACTAAACGATTACGAGTTAATATTATCCTGATTTCTTGCTTAGCGTAGTCATTCTATATACACACGTGTCTATTGCTTCGGGTGTTCAATCTTTTCGAATCAAATAGCGGACCCGAGGAAGGACGGCTAGCAAGTCGTTTTGACATTTGTTCATACAAAAAACAGTTCAGTACATCGATCAGCTAAGCTGAGGCTAGGGACACCTATAGGTTGAAAGGTATCATGTTGAAAAAATGCCACACTTACACTAACCTAGTTTGTGCCTATCACAAATTTTCAGCTAAGGATCTGTTACTGAAATGAATCTCCTCCTAGTTAAGCGCTGCCTCGTGAGCATTTGCCGTATATTTCTTGTAGACTCGCTCTGCGTGTTTCTTAACATACTGCTACGCTTGATGAGCTATCGTCCTTTGCAACTCTAAGATACGCTTTCTGGATAATCGCTTGGCGGACCTTCTCAGCGTAATCCAACAAGCCCAACGACACAAAGGGGTTACCAGTGTCTGAGATTTTAATTCCGTATCTGAGTATGAAAAGTGTTTTAGGATACGTTAGCTTACGATAGCACTCGGATATGCAGAAGTTGTTTTTGCATTTCTGATGAGCACTATTCTTTGTTGAACACAATAGCACCGCAGCAGGTGCGCATTCGCTAATCATAAAAGCTTAACTTGTATAGTTTTACAGGCGAACGATTAAACGCAATAGTCGTGACCAATTAACAAGTGTCATGGCAAACATTTAAAAAAATGATTCATTTAACATTTGCAAGAGCATTTACGGGCTGATATATGAAAGATGATCTGTGAATGTGTCCAATTCAAAAAAAAAAAAACAAATGTAAAATCAACTGAGGATCAAAGCCTTGGGATCCAAAGAACCAAAGATACGTTTTTGTTCGCTTCTTAGACCAGGCTGAATCAATTTAGCTTCACTCGTTCTTTACGGTAACCAGACGCACTTTCAATGAAGAGTCGGCGAATTATTTTAGCATTTTCTTCTAAGCGCTTTGGGCTTTACGTTCGGTACCGCCGTTAGGTATTCTATCAAACATTCCCTCCTATTGCTGGCCTGATAACAAAATTCCGAAAAAGTCTATGTCCAACCAACCAACCAACCAACTGGGAACGCTTTCTGACCGAATCAAAATGCTTCAGATCTTCGGTACAATTCCAATTCTTACGGCTGACTGTAAACGTACAAAATCAATAGCAGCTACTTTTCAAAGCGTTCTGCAGATACCGTCAGCTCTCTGTAATCGCCTTTTTGTGTACGAAAGGATGAGTCATTTGGTTATCTTGCATTGCAGTAATGCCTGCTTTGCCAAGAGCATCGAAAACCGTATCGGTGTGATTGCTACACTGGACTCGGCGTTCTTTGACTCTCTGGGTGCCTCATCGTGAATTATCGTAGTCCTTTCACATCTGTTTGTCCAGCTACTTTACATTATATAAGCAGGTAGATGGGTAAAAATAATTTTTCCCGCCATGTATGTCCTTTGAAAACGAGCAGTACTTCAGCGAGGATGTTGACCAGTTATCTTATTGTTGCTGTCAGTGACTCAAGAATTAGCTTCTTTTCGCGTGCGCGCTTATATAAACTGAGATGACTATTGGCACGGCTCAGGTGCCAATAGTTATCTCAGAGTGACGCTCAGCTTTGCTAAACCCGCCAAAATGACAGAGCAGCCCCTTTCCTTGTTGCTTTCTTGGCGCCAACGTAGGCACACAAACGTCGCTCGTGGTGCCTTGCGCGATTCAGCACAGCGGCCTCTACATTTTTTTTGGTTTTGCCGCTTACCTTTCCTATTTCTTTCAACCGCGGGTGATTCAAAATAATTCTTGATGCCAAGTACCTAATTATAGTAGTAGTGCCATTAAAACAACGCAAATGAAATTGCTACTAAGGTTCTCTTGGGTAACAAACCGCTACTAGAACAAGCAGCGTGATTTATGTATCTTAAGCAATGTCGGGTTTCGTATAGGATTTGTGAATGCTAAAACTGAAACTATATTACGTTGCGGCCCTAAAAGACTCCCTCGGAATAAAAATGATAAATTTTCGACTTATTTCTTTTATGCCGCTGTTATCAGCTCGAGTTTATTCTTCATTTAACAGGTCTAACCATTCTTTCCTTGATTTAAATGAGCGTATTGCTAAGGTAATAGCGTATATATATATATATATATACATAGATAACTAGGACGGCCCATCGCCTTCCATGAAAAAAATTATTACTTCCGAAAACTTCAATGCTTTTGTTCTTGCAAGACGGTATAGACATGAATAGTACTAAAACAGGACAAAAGTTCCTCGCGGTGGAGATATGAACTTCAAATTAAATAACTCTTCCTGATAACGTCAAAGTTCCTCGAAAGGCGGTCGGAATTCTTTAAAGCACCTAGAAGAGAGAACACTTTGAGGAGCTTTGAAAGAAAGCCGTATTAATTAGAAACTAAGGGAACGTCTTGTTAATGTTCGGTACAACCAGGATTTAATACTCCCAAAAAGTACCTTGAAAACATTCGGCAACAGATTACCACCTTGATAGAGAACATCACTCAATGATACTCTGCCCATTGACTGGAACATATGTCCTTGATTAGGAATTCCAAAGCGGTGTTTGATTTCTCAACATGATTTGAACCGGTAGAGAATAAACCGTCTCATCTACCTTTTTTGTAATGGTTGCTTCTACGAAGCTACAAGTACTACTCGATCTCCACATCGACTGCTTCAATAGGCAAGCTCCTTTTCAGCTGACCTTTGTCCATACTCTATTACCGCCTAAAATATTGATGTTTCTTTACTAGGAAAACTAACAGGATAATACCATGAAGCGTATTAAAAATTGATATTCTGATTGATCGCTCTAAATTTGCAGCAGTCCTTTTCTTCGTTACGATATGCTCGTAATTTCATGGGAGTCACATGCAAGGTATACTACTATGTACACGAAATTTTGCTTTTGAGTGGGCACCCTGGCTGGGTTCCATTAGCTAAGCAAGGCCTGGTCGTGAAAACAATCATAGAATTCAATGCTACGATACTAACTGAATGCACTGAAAATGCTAAAACTTCAAGACAAGACGCGTAGGCTTCAAGGAAATATGCGATTGTCCGCACCGATGTACCAGTACTGGCTTGCTCTTTAAGCGAGCGGATCGCAGATAAGGAATTTTATAATCCCGAAATCAACAATCAAATTTTTGCGATCCTTGAGCCATTGACATAAAATATAACAGTGTGAAACTGAGCTGCTGCTATAGTTTCCTTCACATTTTTAAAAAACATACCCGTTAAATTTTCAAGACTGGCAACATTCGCACATTTAAACGACCATTTTTGCGACATTTCAAACAAGCATTTTCTACCAATTTCTATACTTATCGTATCGTTCGAATTTGCTGTGGTATTATGTCCGTGCGCTTTATCGAGCTCTTGAAAAATTCAAATCGCCAGCTTTAGGACCACTGATTGAGGCTTCTTTAGAGCAACTAAAACTTGAACATTTTCATTTACCGAGGAAAAAAATATGGTCAATTGTCTAGTCCATGCAGATCTTGCAACGAGCAGATTCTCTCCAGCTTTTTGCTTCTTCTGACAAAGCTGTTCGGTGCAGACTTTGTTTATTTATCAGCGTTCCAGTCCTTCACGGCAGTTCTTAAAGCATTGTAATATCACGCTGTCTTTTGTAACACGTTTAAAAACCTCACTGCATTTCCCAACGAGTTGGCCAAATGTATTTTCAGTAAGTTAGTTGACCCTTTCGATAATCTACCTCTTCAGCTCGTTGCTTGTCGACATGCCGTGATGATAAACGCCATGATATTGGCTTTTTCTAAAAGCCGGATCCTGTTTAGCTACTTCGGAATATGTTCAGCTGCTTTTCTTTGGAATGACATCCATAGTCGATGAACAGTTACTATCATAGTACTTGTATGTGTACATGCGATTGCTTGTCTTTGAAGAAGATACAAATAGTTTATGCGAACTGCTCCAGTTTCTGCGCTTTGTGTTGTATCTATATGGGTTATTATATTTTAGCTGTTTGATTCGGACTAAAACGGGTAAGCAGGGTAAAAAAATGATTCTTATTTCATATAGCTGTATCCCAGTTAGCGTGAAAAAGCATTAATGATCATATATCGATGAGCAAAGCGGATAGGACATCGGGCCCACAGTCAAAAGGTCTCAGGTTTAACCTCCCAGCTAAGGCTCAGTAATTGAAACAACAGTTTAGATTTTTAACGACAAGTAACATAGACGAAATGAGACTCTTGTATGTGGCGAAAACAGGTACGAGACCTTATAGGAAAAATAATTGATCATAGGTCTAATGGATTAAGCAGCGTTATTTAGACGAATTTTGCAAAATAAACAGGGCATACAAGCTATCAGTGCATCCCGGTCCATTTGTTCATAGTATGCTAAGGTGGCCAGCTAACTAGACAATTTATTAATATTTGTATCGTTGAAACGGCCAGACTTTTCCTGTTGGTCAGATGTCCGCAGGCAATACACGTACTAGCTGTGCAATGAAGTTGAGCGAACTAAATGAAGTGATTCGTAAAATATTATTTACTAGGAACCAGCACGAATGCTGCGGTTTTACGTCTGCATCAATTCCGTTTAAAAATACAAATCTACCATGTAAAACGTACAATCAGTATATGGCACTCGTACGCACCGAAAACAGCCGTAGCTGGCTATCAGATCTACGCATTTCGGTGGTAATGCCATATGAATGAATCACTTTATATGAAATCCATTAGTCGAAACAGGTCCCTCAGCACTGAGAACGTATCCCTCCTTTTTGACCTTCTCGCCCCGCTCCTTCACCGTTATGCAGATCAGCCTCATGCATCTTTGCGTTCCTTTAGGAGTTCGCCGCCATATATATATATATATACTCGAATTAGACAACAGTTGACGCATACAAAATAAGGGAATTGACTTCTCATGGGACTCGAACTAGTGTACATTCACCATTGGAGTGATGATTTCTTCTGTAATGCACGGATTTCTTGTAAGTGATGACATAACTTGCAGAACTCGCGTCACTGCCGATGAGCCACGATAAATAAGTTGTATTCGACTCAGCTGCGAACAGCTTAAATCAACCAGTGACTAATAACTTACAGGGCGGCTAATAAGCGTTATAGAGTTTTTTCAGAAGTCGACCACATCGATCGGTACTACACGTTCCTGCACCTGTCTACCGAAGAGAACTAGGTATCTATTTCTAATAGGTCCATCCACAAGCCGCGAAAACCTAGCACTAATTCTTCAGAATGAAGAATTCAATCAGCAATTTCAAGAACTACTAGAAAGAAAACAAGCATGACTTAATATTTAGCCTATATGCTTTTCTCCCAAAGAACCAAATTGGTTGGATAATTGAACTAAATTGGTATTTCTACACTTTCTATCATACCAAATGGTCAACGCCACTTCGATCCGCGCAAACTATGATTTCAGCTGGTTATGTTGGAGTATGATATAACAGACATATGATCATCAGCATCCACGTGATTCAGACTAGCCGTGAGGTATGCGAAAAAAATCTATCCTTTTACGCTGGAGAACGTGTCATTTCGTTACCAGCGAAGGCGCAGGTTGTTTCTATACATATTAACGCATCGTGTTGGTGAAACTCGTTTCATTTGTTTTTATCAAATCAAATTAGCTTAGATCTGAAAAGTAGGCCTCCGGCCCTGGGTAAATGACCGTATCCCACCGTAAAATTAGATATTACTCTGATTTGACAGATGATGAGTTATCAACTAATGTTTCAATCCGTATACAGTAATACGATTTCTGGCAGTTTTTGAAGCAATGTTGAGGGGTGGCTTCGAAGACCTATCACAGAAGGTAGCTTGCAAAAATACGTTTAGGAGATTTTAAGTGTAAAACGATACATTCGAAGTTATTATCGTGTCCATCGGCGTGACCTTATTCACAGACTTAAAGTTGTGTTTGTAAATGCATATTAACTGAAAAAACTGAAATTTTTATAGAGGAGTCTTGTATTTAGCGCAGGACCACCATATACTATGGGTTGTTGCTTATAATAAAACTACAAAGCGATTGGTTCGTAGAGTTCTAGCGATCTGTGGGTCTCTAATCTATTTACGATAAGAAACCTTCTTAAGAAATTGATTCATGAAAATACTCATCTCGAATATATCAGTTGGTTCCCATCTTCGAGAATTTTAGACTGATTTAGTTTTGACATTTTCGACGATTTTTATCGATCAGATGTCTCTGATCTCATCATCAGGATGTTTTAGCTTTGCGTATGGTACCTCTTACATATCGACAGAGTAACGCAAGTTTAAAGTTATCTAAAAACTGTATCTGTCTAGATAAGCAAGAATTCATAATATTTAACATATAATGCTCGACACGTGCAAAATGTTTCATTGTTTGTACCAATAGCGAAAAACCGGACCATAGAATCTTATATATATATATATATGTTGAAGAAAGATCTCCTTGTTCAACATCGCTGCGATCCGACAGAACTCAGACAGCAGTGGGCGCGTATCCATTCGTCGGTGCCAAGCAAAGGTGCACTTAACTATATTATCACGTTCGTACGAGTATATATATATTCTTTATTCAATATTTTTTATAACAAAACTATGAAAATAGGAACTGCAATTGATCCGTATTTTATTATATATAAAATAATAGAAGATTGGTTTATATGTATATATATATATATATATATATAAAAGAAGAAAAGCTTTGTGTCATTTCGTTTCTTTTTCATTTTCACTTTCATTCACTTTCATTTTTTAAATGATAATTTCTAAAAAGGGAGAATGATCAGACCAAGTAAATTTTAGAAGAACTTTTATAGCAAAATCGTGACCTCGATGAGAGCGATGTTAAGCTGCAACATTAGACACTCGTGAAGTCCTCAGTCAAAGCTTTTCGAAGGTAACTAGTAAAGCACTTACAGACAAGAATTGTTTACAAAACATTAAGGTTAATAATCTGAAGCATTAAACATCACCTGGATCCATTGTGTAGCCCTATCTTAGGAGGAATACTTCGATCTGGTACATGTTGCGTTAGGACAAAAAATAATTTCGACCCGTAAATAATTTCACGGCATTCTGATTTTCTTTTCTGAGTTAATAAGCCATATAACTTAATATTAATATGTTTTGAATAGTGTGAATGTATTATACGAAATTAAGTGAAGTATTTTTTCCACAGTTAAAGCTAAACCATGACATCGTGACCCCTGAATGATAGCAGCACTAGTAGCCAGCTTGGTGACTGGCCTTCTTGCAGGCGTCCATTGATGCACGCTAGTCTGGGAGGTGCGTTTTCCGTAAGGAAAACGGACAAAAGCGGTGGCAATGAAAAAAACGGACGATATCAGTAAAGGGGATACTATTTGCCACTAAGAAACCATTGCTCAGAAGTTAAACCTGAGAAAGAAACGGGGATAAAGGGAAAAGCCCTATAGGTTTCATAGAGCCGCTACAACTAGCTTGTCTAGTCCAACCAGTAGCAGGACCATCTCACAATAGAGACCAAAAACGTTATAGCTTTGTTCGCGGAGTGAGTTAGTGGAAAGAAATGGGAAGGGAAGCTACAGCAGCAGAACCATCGCCATCAGTCGCCGCTGCCGCTCTATAAAGTAAATGGCGACGACGACCATCACCGAAGAGGAATTGCGCGAGAACCAGCTTGGCCAGGAATAGGACACGGGTGTTGCAGAGCGATCCATCACACGTAACTAAGTATTTGAGGGACCTCCACGAACTTGCTCTCGGCACTGCCTCATCGTCTCCTCTCTCTCAGTTTCCTGTGGAAACACCGTCTTGCTTTTTTTTTTACTTTTTTTGGCTTGGGCTTACCCATATAGCAGATAACAATAGATGTGCCGGACAGCGTAGTGAAGGAAGAAATTGATAAATTGAATAGTGCGCCCCTATTGGCTATAGGGAAATATGTAAACATGGTGAGTCGAAAACAATGGCTACATGTGAGATTCGTGTGATTGAAAAAAGATAAGCGAGGAGCGACCGCAAACCAAACAAACACTGCGAAAGAGAATACCCGTTGCAGAAAACAAATGATGTTAAGTGATTTTCTTGTATTTAGTTGGTTGTTGCGAAGTGCTTCAATAACCGTAATTTCCGTGTGAAAAGTCTATGAGCAGTTGCTTGGCTCATGGTAAACCTGGTCTATGCATTAGGTCACTCCACTGAATGATACCATTAATCAGATAATATAACCTAAGCTAAGCTTTGCTTTACCAGGCGACATTTGTGTCATATCAATATATTCAAAATTGTCGCATCTGGGACCCAGAAGTGAGTGTCAGATAGCAAGGTGACTCACAAAAAATCACTGCATGAAGCAGTGAAAGTTACGAAAAAGGGTCAGCACCAGTTAATGGAAAACTCGATGGTGACATACTGCAGACCTTTTTAATCGCTAAAATAAGGATACTAAATGCGACCTTTAAGGCCTCCTTGCCATGCCACCCAAGAAAGAATCAATTTGCTTAAAACTATATGTGGCAGTGACATCGAGTGGCCGCCCTAGTGCCTCCTAATTCCTTCCTGCAGGGCTATGAGAAGGGCCGGTTTTATTAAAAAAAAAAGCGGCTGAAACCAATGCATGTTTGTAATACGCTATTTGTGAGCTGATTGGTGAGACTGATACTGAATTGTGTGTATAGCGCAAATTAAAGTTCTTGACTTGGGCTATAGAATACTCACACACACAATATTGCCTTTGTCTCCCATTCCAGTGGCGCTGAAGTAGAATGCTAATTTTTAGTGCAGGCTGTGCAATAACAACTATTTCGGTTCAGACACAATTAAAACAGAACAAGTTATATGGAGAGGACGAATTTCACATAAACTTTCGAGTATGCTTGGTCTATAGACTTGTTAGAATCTAATCTGGGAGGAGCGGAAATATTCGGCTACAAATATATGCAAACACATATAACACATTCAATACGTTCGATAAGATCGTTGAACATTTGAAAAATTGCGCGTTCATTATACAGCACCGTAATATGCTTGTGGTGTTGTATTATGAGAACTATAAAAATGATATCATAAAACTTCTGTGATCCAGTTGAATCTGCTCTTTATTGCGATCATTGTTATACCGATTGACTTTCAGCGTACCCCGTATATAGATGTATATATTTTGGCTCGGCCGAAAGAGCTGGTCGAAGAATTTGAACGTCTGGGTGAAAACCGTTGGTGGTCGGCCGACCTGCGAGAGCCTCGTTGCTATGGTTCAACTCGCGTGCATGGGAAACGACTATGTAGGAAGGTTCCAGAGTACAACCATATGATTGTTTTCCTTCAGAGAAAGCCTGAGCGGTTCTTTTGTCGATATAGAGCAATCGAACTGTCAGTTCAAACGGTTTGCGTGTGCTAAATGGGCATTGCTCGCGATGAAGCCTGATCTGAAGCCATGCGTTTGGTAAGCATACGAAGAAGCGCGAAATCGACTACTTTTACGAACTTTATCATAGCGGATAGGGTTCACTCGTACGCCGAATTACTTCGAGTAGATCAACGCTAGATGCTGCAAGAGCCCGACATTGATTCCCGGGGCGCACTAAGAAAAGAGAAAACCTCTGTCGCTATTTTGACAGGGAGCGCATGAGCGTGCAATGCCTTATGTGGGAGTTACGTTTGTCGGGGCATGTGTACGCACGTGGCTATGATGTGTCGAATGTGATCCGTCGCCGAAAGATTTGACTGAAAACGGTGAATATCCACCATATTGAGCACCGCAAGTGGCGACCATCACTGTGTCCGCTGCCTCGATATCACGATATGTCTTAAGGATGAGTTGAGTGCAGCAATGTCGGCCTTAATGCACCTGATGTCAGTTTCGGCAAGTACAATCGCTTAGGACTGCTGTCCCGCCGTTGTAATCTTCACCTGTAGTTCCCTTGAAACAAATGTAAATGTCTGTGCTTCTGGGCGCTCCTTTGTTCATACGCTCGGTATATCAGATATTGGGATTTTTGCTTAGTCGCGTGTTCCAAAATCGGTACCAACATTCCTAATAAAAATGAAATTTTAACCCGGTTTTCTGTAGCGTTGGTAAGTTTCTGAGGAACGAATATTGAGAATCTCCGCTCGGAAGAGGACGCAAGGAATAACGGTTGAGCTATCTGTGAAAAGCCGACGTGCGACGGAGCTCGGATGCGCAATAATTGAGAACGTCCGGTTTTAGCTGCCTTAGCTGCTTGAAAATCACTTTAGTGATTGCTGCTCTTTGAAAGAGGGTGAGCAGATTTTAACAAAGTGCCTATGGCTACATCTGGAGGAAGGTTAAACCCTGCTCAGAGCATTTGGTTACGTCTGTTTGTTCGTTAAATCGAATAACGGGTCGTGCCCGTTCGATCGCTGTGCGCTATTTTAGGTATATCGTAGGTATAACAGCGTGCTATTTCACTGCATAACATGTAACGGCTATTCAAAGCTTGAATCTAAACATACACCTTTGCGTATTTAGTTAATAGCGGTCGCTTTTGTCGGCAGCCAAGATCGGATCGGTTACTCATCCGCCAACACGATTGCGTGGTTCTGGCCCACTCTTTACATAGAGTGCTGTTGCAAAAGGTCAGCGATCTAATTGACAGAAAACAAACAATAACGCCACCAAGGCTATATGTTAGTGCGTCGCTGTTCACGGTGTGGCTGTTTCAGAACCTAAATACTTCTTTTTAGACGCGGAGACACCTTGGATTGGACCACAAGATTCTGCTTTAGCAGGCGCGCCTTATATATGTATGTTTACTTTTGGGCCGAAGTAAGCAGTTTTCGAAATAGTCGGTAGATGAGGTCGATATTAAAATTTTTGCTACCAAATTTGCTGCCTGCTTGCCGTTCTTGTCATTCGCCGAAGCCTCTTACAAAATTATTGCCAAAACCATTAGCCAAAAATGGGTTTGGCAATGGGAAGGTGGTAGAAAACAACGGCTAGTTTGAACCTGACAGAGGTTTAAAAGCCCTAGCAGCTACCTTATATATTATCAGTTTCTGACCAGTGACATAATCCTTCACAAGTTACGACGATTAAACCTGGGGAAGCGATCGAACCACAAGATTTGGAGATTTGTCAACTGATCGAAGCGGAGACCGAAAACGCAGAAGCTATTAATTGATTGCTGCAATACACAGTCCGTTGGGACAGGAGACAGGCTATTTTCAGATTGTCGCAAGAAGTAGACAGTCCTCAAAGCAATCGTTAATATTGATAGTGGCATCAGGCTGTACCCTATGTGGTCCCTAACGATGAAGCAACAGAAGGCAAGGGGCTCGGCCGCGAAGGGCTACTGTTGACAGATGTAAGCTTAACAGACAAGAAAACCAGACGCGCACTGCACCGAGAGCATACGACCAAGGAGGCCATTGGAGGCTTAGCTGCACAGCAAACTCGCGAATATATTTATTTTCATCGTTTCCCTTGAAGATGAACGTCATTTTTTGGGAAAGCATTTACGGGCGCGGTATAAAAGTAAATCGCAGGAAGTGCTGGAAGTGTCACATCATAACCTCCCTTAGTTTTTAAAACACGCCCTATTTTGTCTTTTCTGATCTGATCTGATCTATATTTGTATATATTTATAGATAGATAATTGAAAAGGTAGTTTTTGCGCTCTAATTCTTTCCTACTCTTCTACTTTTTATTGTTACTTTTGATGTGCCATTTGAAAGCGCTATTCCTGCTGTATTGTTGTAAAACAATTATGTTTTGAGTGCGGTTTCATATCGAAAGAACCCTTTAAAGATATGTCTTACAGATAGAAAAATAAATGCATCTTGACTCTTTCAGTACGATATCTGTTATCGAGGCTAAAACATTGTTGAAATAAGCTGTGACATTTGCCCTGTATGCGATAATGGTGCTACTGCCAAAAACATTGCTCAAAAATGATTCGCTAAATTTCAGTGGCATCCGGGATCTAGAGGATACCTCCTACTCTGGCCGACCATTTGAGCTTGACGACGATCAACTAAGGTTAATTTTAAGGAAAAACGACCGAAAAAAAATAGGGAATTGGTAAAAAAGGAAAAAGATGAACCGCAGCTACAGTCGTTAACCGCCTCAAGTCCCTTAGACTCACACAGAAACCTGGAACTCATGTACTTCCTAAATCCAACAAAAAAGTACGGCTTTCCATTGCATCTTAACATCTCACTCGGTATCATCATGCGGTCATAATAACCGATTTTTAAAAAACATTGCGAAAAACGATCAAAGGTTATATCTCTAGGTCAGTAGCTTTAGAGCAAAAGCTCAGGGTCGAATTAGATGTTCTTTCAAAAAAGGTTATGCCTTGCAGCAAAGGCCTGATATTCTGGCAACTGCTTTCTATAAACCCTACAGTTAGTCGGCATATTTATTTGCATTAAATCGAGCAGGCTACTCAGGCTGCTTTGTCAACCTGTTTTAATATTAAAGACGATGATTGACTCGCTAGATTTGGCACGCACCCGTTTATTGTTGATTTAACTAACTAAATTCATAGTAAGGGGAACGTCAACTATAGGTCGAAAGCAGACCAATATGGATGCCGTGGTAGTTGCCCTCTTCCATCGACCGCGTTCTCTCTAAGGAAAACTCCGACAATAGCCTTGCTATACTTATTGCATCAGTCTGTTCTAATTTAAAGATATTTGGTTAGTGTTATACGAAAGCTAACATATACTATAGGCTCGTCGCAGACGTACACCTTTATAGTTATCTAGCTACAATTATCCTGAAAGCTTAGTTTCGCTGTTTAATTATCCGGTTACGATAATTCATTAATAGTTTTCAGTTCTAATACTGGGTTGTTTTGCTGCCCCTATTCGTTTATTCTGCCAGAGAAATTCTATTTCTCTATTGATCGTCATGTTATTGGTTTTGTTACTGTGTTGCAATTAGTCTTTTTTTTCCAGTTTCTACGTCATAGATGTCCTGATACCCACGGAAGGTACTGACCTTTTTTTCGAAATCATCAATTTGAGTTCAAGCATGTCGAGTTAACCCCGAGCTTTACGTGCCGCTTTAATCCCCGACGTCACGTAAGCTGACTTTGTTGCATTAATTCTGTTATAGCTTCCACATCTACGTACCCTACATGTTCTCAACCATTATGGCAAAGACCCAATCTTATCCTTGGATAGAGCTCGGAAAGACAACCGATTCTGCCATATAAGCGTTACAAAGAGATTTCAACGGTTGTTGAGCAAAAGGCTAAACGTGCCTATCAAGGAAATAAACAACCCTTCGAAAAGATACTGAATTCCTCAGCGAAATCTTAAGTGTAACCGGTCCAATAATCAATTTCTACCAACTCACTATAAATCAGCTCGAAAAGATTACTTTATGGGAACTCTTTTAGTAACATTAACATGCCCTTAACTTAAAAACAAAAACTGATACATACCTTCCCGAATATTTAAACATGTACAACAAACAGATGCGAATAATGGATACTATTATTATTGTTATTACTGTTACGTGACTTGTTAGTTGCTTTATAAATATGGCCTCATAGCGTTAACTGCTTAGCTTAGGTAAATACTTAGCTTAAGTAAATAAAAGCTTAGGTAAAAAAAAACTTAGGTAAATACTCGAAGAAGTCACCTTTACCGTTGGTATGGTCTTTTAGCCTACATCAGGCATACGTTGGGCGACTATTTCAGCCAGTAGATGTGCATAAAGTATTGCCCTCTTCTACAAAAACGGGGCATTAGTTGGTGCATGGCCTCTTGTTGCTGTCGATCTCTTTATAGAAAATTGTCAACTCTAGTCAACGTATTCCAGCCGTAGCGTCAAAACTCTATCCTTTACAACAACCCAGAAAATAAAATTAAACGTGAAGTCTAACGATTGGGAGGGTCACTCTACTGAGCTTCGTCGGTAGCGACGTTTAGACTAATTCCGTAATGAGCAAGGTACATACAGTTAGGACTTAGAAAGTCGCTGCTTTAGAGAAAAAAATATCATTGCCGACGCCGGATTTCATTTGCGCAGGACAATATCCTTTAAGGTTGGCACTGCACTCAATGGGTAATGGCTGTGCAGAAGAAAATAGGTGCAAGTATGCTTTTGGATGATCAGGATTATCGTAACCCTTGGATGATTTAGTTCTTCATCAATTACCGAATCGATATTTCCGTAGAATGGCGTCGATAAATGCGGCGATTTACGGCTTTGGAAAACTTAAACTGGACTTTGCCGGATCATACAATTCTCTCAAGGAATAAGGCTTCGCTGAGGCAAACAAAACGGCACAGCTGGCACTTGGTTTTGAACAGCTGCTTTAGTACCCACTCACGCTTTTCAAAGCTGCGATTTCCGATCAGCAAAAGATATCCAATAGTTGCTTGTACAGTTTATTTGTCTGCGCTGCGGTAAAAATAGTTAAGAGAACCAACTGAGACGGAACAGAGGCATCGGCAAACTATTTTCAAACGCATCCAATCCATATGAAGGTGTTAAAGCTCATAGTTAGCCTTTCGTGTATGTAGCATGGCTCTTACTATGAAAATTAACTGTAGCGTTATACAAGCTGTTGGAATGGCTAAAATTGAAAAAAAAATTGAGTAAAATTTCCGTAAAATTCACTATATTGCACAACTTTATTACTATAGGACGGTTAATACTAATATGGTGCTAAGTCGCACTTCTCGTATGGGATGTGATTTAGCATGTTCCTATGTGAGATTATCTGATACTTGATGAAGTATTATGCTATTTTTGGTTAGAGTCGAGATCCTTTCGAAGCAACACGCTCTCTGTGGGAAGTGGTAATGTAGATTTATCTAGAGTAGATTATGTTGCATAGTTACGGGTGAACAAAGCCATTTTTTGGATTTCGGTAACCAATAGCGGGTCGATCCAACTACGCGCCTTATATTTTCGCTTGTCTATTGTTAGCTTTCACAGCAGTTCATGGCTACGTTCCCGTCAGAAGCTTACAAGCGTAGATGTCTTTGGTTAACTAAGTGTCCCGTAATCAACTGGGTATAATCCACAGACAGATTTCACATGATTTTGTTTATTCTACTATGGCCGCGGTTACGTCAAAGAAGGTGAAGCGAAAAAAATAACCAGTTTAGAGAATACCAGGATATTGCAGTAGACTGAATATTTTAGCTCCATTGGATCAAGATGATCTACTTCAGTTACCTGTACGTATATATCGGTTTGTCGATATAATATTTTAGCTAGATGGCTTACAAATCGCGTATCTCTAGTAATGTAGGTCGCGTCGAGTCAATATCATGGTCTCTTCAAAGCTGAACTTTTTCGGCAGCAGTGACTGTACGAAATCATTGAAGTGCCTTTATCCGGATTCAAAACGAGCGCCTCGAAGGCGAGTGAAATTTCTCCAGAAATTTGCTATACTTTGGCTACAGAATTTGATCGATACGACGAAGACACCAATGCTGTTCAAACCTGCAAAAAAATTTTGCTGTTTATGGCTAAAATGTGTGATTAGGAAAAAAAATTGTCGCTTTCTTCTAAAAACCTCCATGTCAAATATGTTACGTGTAGTAATCCCTCAATTACGAGAAAAGTTGATGGAATCACGACAGAAGCTGAAGAAGATCGGCGCGTGAGTAAGCCTGATGCTGTCAAAAAGCTAAACATCGACCACATTTTTTTTTGTTTTAAGCCATTTTAAGGAAGTTGGCTACAAAAAAGCTCCATACTTTGGTGTCGTACGAATCGACGCAAAAGAATAAATTGCTCTACAGAAACGCAATAAAATTAAGCCATTTCTAAGGCGGTTGATCACGGGTGATAAAGGGTCTATCACAAATGACAACAATGTAAAAGTAAAAAACTATACTCCACAGTCTGTCGCAAAGCCCAGACTGACGCCGGAAAAGGTAATGCAACCTGTTTGGCAAAACTGAAAGAAAGAGTCGCTATAAGAATTGGCACAACAATTGATTAGCCTCTACTCTCAACAAATAACAAAAAAATTAAAAAGCCATTGAAAAAAAGTCGACCTAGCAGACAGAAGAGGCGCCCTTCTCAGAAGATTACATACATTTTTTGCTATCCGACAGCATTGAAATATAGTATAAATAGAACATTTCAATGTATCCGTCTTCTAGCCCAAATCTTATACCATCACATTTTTATCTGCTCTGATCTCTGCAGAACTCCTAGCAGTTAGATTAGTTTCACCTGACGGATGGATGCAAAAATACTCTGTCACAATTTTCCGCCCAGAAGTCGCACAAGTTCAACAATGATGAGATAATAGCATGGCCAGAAAATAGCAGAAAGCGATTGATAACAATGGCGCATACTTCGGGTAATAATATGTAGTTTTAAAAATTGTTTGCTTTTATTTTTGCTTAAAACGATCAATACTTTTTATAGAACCTTCTATATATCACGTTGTGATTTTTGCGTCTTTTTATTGAGACTAATTCAACACCATTAAGGAAGTTCTCTATCGTCTGAAGGTAACTGGAACTATATGGCGAATGCACTAAAATTTAGAAATATGTGAGTTTGATGCCATCTTGCTAAAAAAAAAAAAAAACTGCCAGTACTTTTTCTCATGTAACTCAGTATGTAGAAACCCGTTACGGAACACAAGTACTTATGGTTTTTTTTTTTTTTTTTT
>NW_019213860.1:117467-147066 GCF_002532875.2 Varroa jacobsoni | reverse complement strand
CTAAAATTCGATGGATTAATTCCCATCAGTCAGGTAAACCGGTGACAACAGCCAGAATGTTGTCTCTGAGTTAACATAACTTGGCAGAAGAGTGTGCTCTCTCTTACACCTCGTGACTCCTAAGCCCTAATATCTTTGAACAGAATATATGATATTTATGACAATTACCTTAGACACAAATTCATCCAGTGAGCCACAATGTTGCATAAGATAAAGTGGCTTTTAAAGAGTAAAACATTTGACAGTTAATCATTGATTCTGAATATAAAGTAAGTGGCTTAGTTACTGACTCAAGCTGTATTATCCGTGTTAGTTTGCAGAGCGCCCCATTTGCTAATCAGCCGTTTTATCGACTACAGGCGGACAAAAACGAGGGCAATTACCAAGCCTTTGGCTTGTACTGTAACGTATACAGTGCGAAACTATGCAATTACTTTTTAGTTAATTCAACTGGATGTTCACCTTGGTGAGGGCCTTCTATCCATATGCGGCCGTACCTATTGTGCTTGTGTTGAACCTCTTAGATTAGTGCATTTAAAGCTATTGACAGAAACATTATCGAGAATCTGGAAGCCTTTTGAAGTACTGCAGTTCAAGTTCTGTTTGCCCTGCGTTAGCTAACGTAAACTTCAGGGTATATCGAAGGCTTTCAATACAAAACTACTCGTATTGTAACCAATTATTAGAAGTTGCTTATTGGTCTACTGCTTGATTGAATTTTCAACTTCATTTGTAGTAGGAACGTTATAAATGGTAGAACAAAGGACAGCCGTTTCTCTAAGCTAGAACGGTATTCAGTAGGGTCCAGAAGAGGCAACTGCACCACTGTAAAAAAAACCTTCCCTTCAATTGAGAACTAAAGAAATTTTCTCAAAATAAGTGATATTTGATTATCTCAAACGTTTGATTCGAACGTGCGCGCCAAAAATGCTTAGGTAAAGGAAGTACCGAGGAAACTTCCGCTTGTTTATTTCGCAATATATAAAGCGTATATGTTAAAGCGAAGCAAACGTCTACAGATAAATTTCGCAGTAAATATGTTCATAACCATGCGTAGCTTTGGCAGGAAGATTGATCCGGAAAAGTTCCGCTGATACACCATGAATAATATTGTCTCTTGTCGTTACTTACGAAATATAGATCTTTAGTTATAGGAGGAAGAGCTCGATTTCTTGCGAAAAACAATGTAAATCACCCCCCATACCCACCATCATCGAGTCGTATCAACTGTCAGAAACTAGAGCGCTCAAATTAATCATGTTTGATCGCTGGCAAAAAATTCCGAGCTTCTCTTTTTTTTTCCGTAACAAAAGTATGTGCGAAACACCTTTGTTCTGGCTTTCCATCTCATTCAAACAGTTTTGCAGTGCGGAATCATATAAATCCACAGCTAACGGGTTGCCAGGACATCCCTTAGGCCCGTACTTGCACAGATCCAGAACATACGAAAATATAACTGGATTCTGTAGAAGAATACCCACCATATGACGGGACAAGCTGCCTATAGACATCACGAATAAAGCAATGTTCTGATATTATGTCAGTGAGGATTGCTACCTCACATGTTTTCAGACGTTGCGTTATAATCTGTCAAGTAGAAAAGACATTGGTCAATAGGTGCTATCTTGACGAATGTTAAAGGCTGCGAACTCAATATATCAAGAAAAAGGCGCCTGGGTGATCGCTAACTGAAATGTGCTAAAATAGTGGCTGAGTGACACTAGAAGCCACATGCATATTTGCCCGTGAGGTCTGTATGGCTTATTACTATTCCCACCATAAGAAAGAACCCTGCTGGAATCTATTCCTAATGCAAACAATATTACGATAAATTTAACCGCAGAATGCTCAAATGTTCCAAAGTGTTTTTTTTTTCTGCTCAGGGTAGTATGACCTTTATTTCTAAAACTCTACGAAAATGTGCCCTTTTTTCCAACAAACAGACAATACGAAGCCATCGATATTTTTAGAATTTTCCAACTGTGTCCTAGAGATAACTAGATAAAAAAAAAAAATACAAAATTTCCATTATCTTCAAGTCCGTCACATGCCTGAATGTAATTCGCAGCATTACACACACAGAACTACATACCATACATATATAAATAAAATATGCTGTACGAATTGTCCTATAAATTAGAAGATTTTAGCTTTATTTAAATGTAGTTTAAGGTTAGCCTTAGACTCTGCTTTAAGTGTGTGGGGTATGCTTCAAAGCAACATGCCGTTATGGGCCTGTCAAGAGATCTCATTTCTCACATATCGCGTTTATTATGTAGAGCTTAATAGACTAAGCCACTTATGTATTTAGCTGTTTTATTAATTCTTCTTGAAGAACTATACATTTTTTTAAATGCGCGCGGGCTGGAGATCCAGTCCGACTCGCATCACTTAACCTCTTCTTTGACCAAATTTCAAGAAATGCCAGTAGAGTATTTCTCAAAGCTCGTCTACGAACGATAAGAAATTAAATAACCAACTTCTTTATTCAACCGAAGCCTGTTCCAATTCGAAGATAAACTAACACCAAATGACTTTTTTTTTGAAAATCAATTCATTTACTGATAGTTCATGGTCACCCCCGGGGCCTATATGGATCACGGTGAAATGGACTGGCATATTTCGATTACATATAAAACCAGATGCCGTTCATGTAAATTTAAAAAAAAAATCGAAGATATCAAGTCACCCCAGAATATAACTTAAGTTAGTAGAAAAGCGCATATGTGCACTACATGCCGCCGCCAAAAACAACTTTACGATTTTATAGGAATAACGTGTTTTTTGGCGCAACAATTTAGTCGGCATATTCCGAATCAGGGTCAAAATCTATTACGTATAAATATTTACACCAGAATTATGCATAAACGCGACCGTTCTGAAGTGAAGTTGGTTTTAAGATTAGTGTTACAGCCTCTCTGCTGCTTTCTCGAATAAAATCCGACTTGGGTTAGCTAAAACCAAAATACAGAACTTTATGAAAATATATGGTAGACAAATTTTGAACAAATTTATTATAAACACAGCCTTTTTTAGGATAAAGGAAATTTTTTTTCGCTTTGTTCCTTAACTGATTTTTCTCCCACATATCAACGAATTTATTCATTCTTTCTTGATAGAAGTTTTTGCTAAGGAATTCGTCCACTCATCTTCGACATTTACTTCATTGTCAAATGTACATTTGTCTGTGACCGCAAAAGATGCTATTAGACACTCGAGGTCTGCGACGGATTTTTACAGCATGCGATTTAACATTGTCGTGGAGAAGGATGGCTTTGTCTCGTCTACCGGCTTTTTCTTTTCAATAGCATCAATCAATCGGTGATGCCAGGCCATACATAGATTCTAGTAACGCGCAAATGATCGTCTTTCTGAGATGCAGATATGGCTTAACTCAGAGCTCATTTTCCGTGCTTTTCTCCACTTTATAGCAACATAAAGACATTATCTCTAGTCACTGATGATTATTCTCTATAGAAGCCTGTCATTGTGGCTAGGTCTTGGCCGGTGCAGGGCGCGATGTTGGGAAGCAATGAGAAGCTAAATCTGTGCTGCTCAGTTCACGGAACCCCATGATTCAGATTTTTTAGTAAATCAGAGATTGAAAATACCTGCCAGTGGTAATGCGACTGTGATTCTTCTTCTCGTCCAGTTCACGGGCTATTTATCGGTCATCTTTCTTCAAAAGACTTTCAAGTGGTCCTCACATGACTCAGATGGTGATGCACCGGAGCGGGGTGTATTCCCCAGCTGTAGGACACTATTTTAGAACCTCGCAAAATACGCGCAGGCAGCCCTTTCAGATATGAAATTCACACCGTATATGGGACAAATACCTCGGACGACCTCGACAACCGTGTAACCGCGACAAGAACTAAATGGAATAAAAGCCGGAAACATACTTTTCTTAAGGCTACAGAAAGCGCTTTCGATAGTGTAACAGTAGACGTATAGAAGTAAACAAGATTAAATAAGAACCGACGAGGAGTATTACAAGATCCATTGTTGAAATGAAATTGTGAACGTATCGGAGTAGTATCCATTCGGCGAGGCATGAGATGACAGATTATTCAAACAGAACGCAGCGCCTTAATGTTTTAAGTGTAGGGTACAGCTGCATAAATTCCGTAGTCAGCACTTTATTGCATCACCATTTTGTCCATTGTAGTTTTCGCAGGGATGATAAATAAACGGTACAATATAGCCTAACATTGCTAACAGAAAGGGGCAGTTAGGCCTGGCCCAAGGCACCGGGAACGTATTCAGGAGTAAATGGCGCTCAAAGATTGATTATCCAAAGGCAGAAACCGTAGATGTTGCTCGATAGCACTTCCTCAGAATGCACAATATAGGTGCTATGACGTAGGAGAATAAAAATTTCGCAAATGGGCGACAGAAATAATCGATCAAGCTGAGGTTATTGCGCGATACATCGTGCATACGACGTTGCTAGAAGGACAACCTACCCTCTGGATAAAAAGAGAGAATAGGTTCGAAACAACAAAAAGACGACCGTTTTCGTAGCTTTCAGCATCTAGACGTCAAACTGAACCGCGAATTTTTCATGAGTAGTCTTCAGTCATGTATAGAACAAATAAAAACCCAAAAAGACGGGCAGTGGTGAGACCACGATTACTCGAGTGCAACAGCAAACTATTAACATAGCGATGTGTTTCTACCATTATATAGTGCGCAGAAAGCTTGCTATATATGCGTCATGTAATAGGCTAAATGTGGGCATGAACAGCGGCGAAAAGGGCAGTACCTCTAGTAGACCCAGCATCAATCTTACTTACGGCTACGTAAAATGCAAAAATAGCACACAGCAGGCCTTGCGAGACTACACTAGCAACATAATGGTCGAATAAGACACCGTCACAGAGGATATATTGATGTAGGAACATGTCTGGTCAACAGAAATCAGCTGAAACCAAGTGTTATGGTGAAGGAAAGTCCGAGTAACAGACACGTCAAAGAAACATTCACGCTAGCTACTTGTCGGACGGCTCTGTTTAGTGCCTGTTCATGTACTAGAAAGATACCAGCCATATGCAACAAGTGCTTTTAACATTAATCCTAAAGGAAAAAGGGCGTGCTAATGGAATTAAAAGAAGCGTTTTCAAGCTCGCTTATAACCCGGCTGATCCCGTACTTTAAATGCGAAAAGATATTCCCAAAAGAGCCGCAGACATTTCATACTCAACGATGAGCCCCACCATGCACTATACTCCTAACTTATGTTAAAAAATCATTATTGTAGAAAGTTAATTTGCATATAAAGTCTTGGATGACTTTCGGGCCGTATTCGATTCAGGATAGCGTATACAAATACTAGAGATACTGTCGTACCACAGAGTATCGGCCTACGCATTCTGAAGACTAGCTTGCACCCTTACAGATACGAATGAGTTTACGTAAGCTCAGTTCGCAATACTGGTTGAGGATCTGCCAAGAAGAATAACAAATAAGCATAAATGAACGAAGGTTGTGGAACCCGCGTTTATCTTGAAGGTCAAATTGGAAATTAACGTATTGAGAACGGAGATCATCAGTTACGACAAAAAAAAAATCCAGCCAGTACACTCGTACATGGTTTTATCGAACGAAGAAGCACTCGAGTAGGTAAAAAAAAATGACGTAATTGGGCATTATACTAATTCTGAACGTTAAGTCGCTTAGAACACTAGTATTGGCATCTTTAATTGAAGGCTCTCGCTGAAACTGCACTCCGTCTTTTTCAGACAAACGTCGTACCCGCAGTCGCTTACGGAGCTGTGCGCGAAAAAAAGTTGTGGAACTTGATCCGTCCGTGTACCTATTAGCAAGTATACTACGCTTTGTCAAGAAACTCGGCTAATTACATTTACTGTTAAAAGAACAGTTGGCCTCCAGTTTATTGCAGATCACAAAAACAAAATGTCCACCCTTGGTCCTATATTTTATAATGTTATGGAAACGAAAGATCTAGCACAACATATATACGTATACGACTAATGAGCATTAGAACTATTACTGCAAGATGAACGGTTATCACAGTCCTAAAAATTACGACCTATTATGCCTCCAATATAATGCCGAGAACCATACTGCTACAAAATTTCTGACAAGACAAACCGCATCGGTCCTACTAGGAGATAATAAACAATTCTATTGCAATTGTACAACATCACAGATGCACGTGTTTATTTGTATGTATTTGTATAATATTAGATGGCTCTGCGCAATCTTTGATGGATTGCTGTTATGATTAGGATTAACCCATACTGGGAGCACTTCTCGGGATCAAGCGGACAGTGCGCAAAGGTTTTCCATTTACATAGTCTATAATTCAAAATCGATAAATTTGTTCAAGCTATTATTAAAAATCGACCGTGTTTGCACAGTTTTTTTAAATAAATAATCATAACGAAATCGAAAAGTTTCCATTGAATCAATCCCAGGTTTGATCCCGGGCTCAATTCCATTGATTTTAGCTATATTTTGAGTTATGTCCCTCATAACAAACTTCGTACCTTTCCATTCACCTCTGAAAGTAACGCAGAAGATGTTAAAACTAATCGAGTATCTGTAATATACGTAGGTTGAATAATGTGAACCTCGATAGGCTATTCTCTCTACTGTCAATCGCTTAGGCTGGGTCGAGCCGGATTGGCGCTGTTAGACGTCCCTGAGCCATTTACAACCAATCGGACGGTCGAAGAAAATGAAGTCTGTTAAGAGAATCGAACTCTTAGGCCGAAAGTGGCAATTCTAATCTAGATAAAGAACCAAAAGACACCATTAAGTGACCATGGCTCTTGGTAATTCTTTTCAATTTTATTATTCACCAATTTGAAATGAAAAAAATTGAGGCCACAGAGATTCAACTTAGTTTTCATGCGTCGAAAATCGCACCATCTTCACATTTATCTCTAATCCGATCTAAAAATTAAGTCGATTGAAACAAAATTATGGTTAAAGCCAAACGGGGTTATAGCTTTAGTTATTGATGTGATCGTTTGCAAATCCTACTCTGCATATTCTCGATTTGTGGGTGGGGAAAGCAGGCTAGTTTATAAAAAGAACAAACTCCTCGCCAAATAAGGCTATGGTCTACTTCGAGCCCTCTTCAGCCTGCGTTGCTTATGATTTTCGAGCACGGAGGTTCTCTATTCAGAAGTAAAGAAGTTCTCAACGCATTTACTGCAAATTTAGTACATATACTAAAAGCCTTCAAACCCCTAGTGGCATATGCAGAAGACTAGGAAGCTTCTAGAAGAGAACAAATAAATATTGCTAAATCTCGCTCAAGAAATAAACCTATTATTCAGGGTGGCTGATTTAAAGAGAAAGCTTGGACTCATAGAGAATTATTAAAATGAAAATTGATGTAATAATATATAAAACGTCTCATATATAGGGATTTATCTAAACAAAATTGTTTTTTCTTCGACACCTACCTATTAGTACCCCTTTTATGATGGGTGGGGCATGTAAATCCAGACTTTTTCCCATGAGCCGTTTCTAAAACTGCATTTAACTAAAAACGTATATTTTACGTATTATTACACTACTTACTAGAAATTTTCAAGCTATTCCTTTTTAAGTTCACAAGAAAATGGACATTAGTTGATACTGGCTTATGATTATTACGAGTTGGCAAAAAATTAAATCGATTGCAGCAAAATTATGGGCACATAATTTTTGCCATTACGGGTTTATTGTTTTGCTCTAGAAACAATTACAAACCAAAAATAGCCGATGAACGCATAATGACAAGAAAAAAAAATATGTTTGAGTTTAAAGGCCTTACCGGTTATGTGCCATGATGCCACCAAAATATTTTCGTGTGTCGACGCGTAACTTCAATGAAGTTTTACCGTTTATAATTCACTTCTTTATATTCGAACACTTCTGGCGATAGAGTTGTTCGTTGTCTCGTCGCCTTACGCCATATTTGTTTGTATTCGTATCGTTGTTTTTCCATTTTGCGGTTTCACTTCCTTTCGGCTTCCTTGAGTCCCGAAATTTTTTTGGCTCCTCCTCTTTTACGGTTCGTCTGCTTGGCCAACAGAATCAAGCTCAGAAAATGATGGCATAAAATTAGATAGAATCCCTTTTGTCCCTATTATATTTCAGTAAAGTGACGTGTTTGTCTACTAAACTTAGGGACACGAGATGGTTTAGATTCCAACTTGAGCCTATACATGCTTCGTCGCGAGCCAGACATCTGAAATTAATGCCTAACGACTCAAATACCGAACATAGAACAAGGAGAAAAACGATTAAACAAGCGAGCACAGCAGAAAGATCCGAACTCGGGCGAGATAACCAAGGAACTGACAACGCAGCACCACAGTGGTATTTTAAACTGGACCAAGCGAAAGAAGCAGATTCCCGTAATTTAATGTCGATGGTCGTCGTGTGTTATCACTCTGAGGGGTAGCTTGGCACGCTGGCGTTTAGAAAACCATCCCGGGATATCAAGTGTTTTTAGGTCGGGTTCGGGTCTACCCTGAAAGGGGAACACAGGCAGAGAATTTACGTAATCAGAGAGGTAAAATATCACAAGAATTCCTAGGCGTTTTGATCGACATTGCTGCACAAACGCACATTCATGTATATATATATATATATACAATGTGGTCTGAAGTCTTAAGGAGCATTAGTGACCAGACGGAGAGCTGGGGCCGCAAATCGAACTAGCAGAGTGGGGCGTTCGTATATATATTTGGCATTTACAAACAACGCCAGGGTGGAAAGTACAAAATAAAAAAGCTTGGAAATTTATCATAAGTGCATGTTTAGGGCAAACAGCGAAACCTTAGCTGAATGATTTGTCAAGCTGAGAAATCTGATGGGCTTATTTTCAAAGTACAATTCAATTTTGAAGGGCAAAGATTGGTTGACGCTGAAAACCATAGCCAGTACGAGCTGTTGTGATCTTGCTAAGGTTACTTCATAAACGGGCCCTACCAAACCAACTTCAAGTATCCACCAAACGGCCTGTGAAGTAGCTGGACAGAATACATCGTGGTTGGCAAAATGTCTGCAACAAAAGGGGGGAGGAATAAAACAAGGGAAAGAGAAATAGGCACCCCAGAAATGTACTATGACTCCAGGCAACGGGAAAGCAATTCGATAAAGGGGTAAAAGAAAGCGGGGACAGTAACTAAAAGGAACGATGTGGCAAGATAGAAAGCGACGTGCAAAGAAAACTTTACAGTATAGTCATGGTTAAGCTGAGAAGGCTAAAACTCGTTCAGTAGGCTGTAGGCAGTCTTTTTCGGAGCCGCTACAATCTCATTTCCTCAGTGCGGTGAGCATCAAGTCTGCTTTATATTCTATAAATGCTTTTTTCCGCTTTCCCACATTTTATTGGGTTCTTTTTTTTGTTTATGTGTCTGTTTGCGCGTAGGTGTGTATGTGTGCGTGTGTATTTCCCTTAGAGAGACATGCGGTGCATAAAATTTCCTATTAGCTCCTAGGAACTGGTTGCGATAGCATTTTTTCATGCCGGCATCAACCTGTGAACGCTGTAACATACAACTATGAAAATCACCCGAAGCATTAGTCGAACAAATAGCGAGATTTAGTCGCCGTGTTATTGGCAGCTGACAAATCCGTTCGGAAGTATGTTATCGTGGTCGTATATGTATGATATCTCTTATTGTCATTACTATTTGTTGTAACCATAAGTGGCAGACAGTGACGTCCCTGTGACCGTAAGTACCATAACAATGGAATTTAGGACAAGATAAATTGAGCCAATCGCCTCCTGTGCGGATAACGAAAAGACACCCTAGTAACAGGAGAAAGACGGTGGTCGAACAGCATTAAAGGCAAAGCATTCGGACTGAAGGGAATCCCTGCTGAGACTCGGTGATTTTCTCACATTTTCCGCTCGTAATACATTCAAAATTGTGTCAACATTCACAAAAGGAAGTCCTGGCTGAATTGATGCACATTTTCCATCGGGAGAGGCCTAAAGTGTTCGCGCTTGTCGCCACGCACATTTTCGCATATCGTGTGTATTATAGGCAATTCCTATCCATAGCACATCCTACGTGTCCTGATGTATGACAGAAAAATACGAAACGTGATATGCTTGCTGCAGAGGCAAACATATCATCGATTTTGAACGCACACCCAAATCTGTCTACTAAGCATACATTGCCGTTTGCAGCGTAAATAAGACTCTGAAAGTGGACTCAAGGAGAAAGAAGCATTGCAAGGTGCTGAATAGGATTTCAACGAAGGCCGGTCCATCAAAAGAGCTATTAACCGGATTTTACGAAAACTCGAAAGGAAGAAAGATTGGAACTAGTAGTCCATGATAATTCCTCCTAATGTGCGGGACGCCTTTAATTTTAATTAGCTTAATTAGACAAGGGTCTCCCTATAAACACAAGGTGTGACAGCAGCATACCTAAACAATGAATTCATCACAGAAGTACCAAATCTCAATCGCAACCCCAGAGAAGCAAAATTTACTTTTTATTGTAGAATATGGCGTATGAATCTCTGCAGTTTTTCGTCATTCTGTTAATAATATGCAAAGAGAACATGCACAGAAAGACGAAAATCACCCTATAAACATTGGGTAACTGCACGTAAATATACGGGTTCTAATTCAACCTAAAAAACTCGAAATAGTTCTGTTTATGCCATGAGCCCGTTTCTCCGTCACTAGACGGACTGGCGATTTCAATAAATGAGACAATGCGGTATTAAGAAATTTAAGGAAGACTGCCTCTTACAGACAGCGCCTAAATCAGTGCTACAAGGTAACAGCGAAGGCGAAAAGAGGATCTGATGGCCTGTAAAAAATATTGCAAAAAGCGCGAGGGGTCACGGACGATGCAAAAGACAAGCCCCCAGCCTCCGTAACCCAATCTGCCTTGCAGTACACTGTACGTTGTGCGCACGTCAAATCTCACAGCGACGAAGAGCAAGGGCGATAAGGCGAAACAACGCAGAGGCTTGGGGTGTCAGGTGTAGCAAGGTCATTTAAAACGGTTGAAACGACAGTTACGATCTCTCCAATTTATGCGGTACCATGATTAAACCTAACTGGGGAAAAAAAACAAGTTGAGGAATGATACAACACTATAAAAAGAAAAAAAAAAAAATAGACGACGAAAGAAACCTAAAGGAAACTGCGACAGCCTCTATGACATGAAAAAGGACTGTGACGGTCTCACGATTTTCTTCAAAAGAATGGCAGAGAGGATCGCCGTGAGTGTGATTGACCGCATAGATGCACAAGTGCAGGCTTGATCAAGCAATAACGACGAGCAAGAGAACGAGCTAAAGCCAAAAATGTAGACCCGAACGCAAATAGAATAAAAAAAAACAATAGCATCTGTACTGGGATGAAGACGGCTAAATACAGCGAGGAGCTAAGAAGAACAATTACACCTTCATCCTACCGAATAATAGGTGAACAGGTTTCGGTGGTAGCGAAAAGAAACCGAGGTCTAGTGGGTACGAGGTCCAAACATTCGGGCAGATATATAAAAAAGCCGGAAATCAGCGCACAAGGCGTCTTGCAGTTACTTTCTTTAGAGAAGCGGTCTATAGCACGCCGTGCTAAATTGCAATAGTAACATAAATATGAGATTACGCATACTTTTTACGCAGTGCCTGTGTCATGTTCAAACAAAATAAGATTATAGTTAGTACTGTAGAAAGAAAAATATTTTCCCTTCGTATTTAACCTACGATAGAGTCAGTGTATGGAAACGCTATTCGAATGAGTCCATATTGCAGAAAACTGTCAATAAACGGTTTTAATATATAAATAAATATTATGGTATATTATATAAATAGTTTCACCGGTACAACCCCTAATGATGTAAGTGCATTTACCTGTATTTTTTTCATCTAAGTGTCTATGTTGTACTGATTGACTTCCTGACAAGCTCAGGACACAACAGAAAATTTGGGTACCACATTATTTTCGGCACGTATTAGAAATTTTACCTGTGAGTATCGGTAAGTTGGTTCCCTAGCTATTAGTCGGTAAGTGGAAGTCTACAAATGGTAAATTCTAACTCTTAAATTAGAATTATAAAGAAAACGTAAGTAACTGTTCAAAAAACGATTACGGAAGTTGAACATAGAGTACATGTTAACTGTCCGGTAAACCCAAAACTACTCAGAACCATTCCATCTGAAAGGATATTAGTAAGGACATATATAAGGGCATAAGGATACTTTACTTGCGTAGAGTAAAAATTCTACAACGGTACCTTATTCTTTTTTGTTATGAACTATAATAATATGCATCTGCAGGAGTTAGCTACTTCAAATTGAAACGGTATTTTATATCCTATATATTGATAAATTATCGTATTTTCGGACACATCACTATATTCACAGTAACACTTGAATGCCAAGAAGCGAACCTGTATAATTGATTATAATACAATGCAAAAAAAAAACGTAATATGGGACGATTAGAGTAGCCTTTTGCATAACGGCGAGTCATTTATGACGTCAAACAAGCTCCACGTATGGATCATCTGTCAGTTTGTTTTCCCAAACTGTGTAAAAGTCGTTCAAATGATGCTTTGGAAAAAAAATTGGAACCTTAAGCTTCTTAAATATTAGCGTGGCGTTAATACTTAACACCATGGTAGAAAGGCGATTTGGCCTCGAATAGTATTCCACTATCGAGAACTTGTAATACCTTTTACCTTTAATTTTTTTCACTACCAGTTCAAGTTTAATCTCCGCCACGAAGTTCCATGATACCCAGGCCGAAAAACAGAATGTAATTTGTTTGATCAGGCGCTAGTTGTAACGACATGTGTTTACGAAACGAATAAGAATTTATATGCCGAGTTTTCTAGAGATTTTTCTGACTCCTTCTTGTCTAGCGTTAGGATAGGTACAAAATTACATTTTTAAACGAGAGATTGCTTATTCTCCGTGGTCATATGGTATTGTATATAGTAGGCTTATCGTAAAAAAATCTTATAAGTATTAGTGTTTTGATGTTGTTTGCTCGGTAGCGCTCAACTGTTACGTAAACTTTGGATAATTCCAAGAATTTATGGCCGGCCCGTAGCACAATGAGGGCATCACTCACACACTTACATCTCTTAATCTTAAGCGAAAAAATTCGGGCATGCTCTTTTACATAAAGGTGATATCTTCCCATCATTTCTGTTTCAAGTGACGGTCAACTTATATTACAGCAAATGAATTCGCCTCGCTATGGTTCCATTTGGTGGCTTTTCTTATGCCTGATTATGAACTTCAAAGACCTGTATGGTACAGGCCTAAAGAAAAGGAGTGATGGTAATGATAAATTTGTTAGCTATAAGCTACATTCTAAAAATGTATACTGACAACAAAGTATAAAAGTAGAGAATCTTAGATAAATTCAAAAATTTCGAAGGTTCGATCATTTCAAACACCTCTACATTTTTTTGGATAAGCAGCTGTTAGAACACGATTCTTTAGCATGAAAAAAAGCTATCAAAAACGAGATTACCAACATATGAGCAACAACATAACTTGTCGTCAAACTATTTAAATGTACAGGAACAGATATAGTTATATATTTATAAAGCTCACCGTCTTCGATATCTTGGCCTGACTTTTTTTACGGGAAATGGACCCACAGCCCAATCTGATGAATTAAAATCTTAAAGGTAAAGTCGACATACGTTTTGCCATAATTATTCCCAATCGTATTCACCAAATTTTCACTATTATAACTCAGTTCGATAGCCCTTCTGCTCTTTATGACTAACCAAGAAGCAATGATAAGGCATATGTTAGGTTCGTTTTGTGGTGTACTAACGGGCATAGCACCCGATTGGGTTAGCATATTTATTGTTCGACTATTATTTGCACCCTAGATAACCAGGCTATAATGATTTCCATATGAGATATCATAAAACCCCTATGAAAATAGAAAACTGAGAACACTTTTCAAGATCTTAAAGTATTCGAAGGTACTCCATAGTTTCTACTATCGTAAAAATACTGAAAGTATATAGCAAATTTTGTAAAAATTGTTGGCACATAATTGGCTAACATGTGAATGAGGGCCAAAAAGTACATTTGCAGAGCATTTTTCTGCAAGTTCCTTATTATAAACAAAGTGTTTGGCATATTTTTGCAACTTAAAATAGAATAAAAGTAACGTAAACTATTCGGTATACGGTGCTATTATTTGGAGAAAATGGCTCTAAATGTCTGTCAAGGAAGCCTGCGTTACATTAAAGCTTCGAATATGAACGGCATTTTGAGTTTTATCACCGGTATTGCAGCAAGCATTGCTTCAGACGGCTGGATCTTAGCGCACGTCAACGTATTTTTACGGACGGCTTCGAATCTAAATAGCTTCATGGTCAAGTTTAACGCGCCAGCACGAGCTTTGCGCACGTCTATCTCCGTATTACTTTCAGTTTAACGCCAGTACCTTTCAATCGGTAACACACATTAGATAGAACGACTATTGTAATATAATTATAATGATTTATTATAAAGCTTCGAGACTTCTACCAGTAAACTTCGAACCTTATCGGCTACAGAAGGCACCAAAGTAAAGGAACAAAGTAATTTATTATCATATTTTAGTCATCATATCGCAGTAGAAACACAAATGAAACGCGTACGGCAACAAAAGAGATCAATAGACTCCACTGATTTCGAATTGAAGATACATAAAAATTGTGCCGTATTTCAGTATTGTTTCCGTTCTTGATTCATGAAGCCTTTCGATTCACCTATTCTAGACACTGCATGAAGACTTGTCTTGGAGTGAGTGTTGCTGGAATTGGGATTTATTTTTATTTTATTTATTTATTAATTTGGGATGTATTCAACAGACTTTTGAAACGAGACTATAAAAAACACAAACAACTATTCATCATAACAATAATAAGGTCCTTATTAGTGATAATAGTTAGATTTGGGTCAGCGTGACAGCATACCCAGGCAGAGACGAACATTGCCCACGTCGCTCTTTTCCTATGTAATCAAAACACGCATTAGCGGATTCGAACTTGACTCATTCGAGCCGATAGTGTAAAATGTCTATCAACAATAATCGAACAGATTTCACGATAAACCCTGCGGCGGTAACCGGTAAAACTCATCCATCAGCTACAATTGACTAGGTTTGACTGCATATTTAAAAATAGTGACCTGTAACCCTGTGCTCAGCGCCAGTACAGGAGATAAAACAATCAATCATTTAAAGGCAATTTTATAAGAAGTTTATAGAAGAACAAGGAGGAAGGCTGATACTTAGAAAATCTCTCACTGTTTGCCTACGAACTGTTAGTATTGACAACATCTTTTTTTGCCAAGGAATTCCCTACTATGATGATGATGATGATGATGATGCAGTGACAACTTTTTGGCCGCAAGAGTCGAAGCGACCTGATGGTTCAGGTTTGAAGTTTAATATAAACGAATTTAGGCTTGTCCCGATAGCCAGCTCCCTAAGGCATTTGCTGAGGGATCAATGAGTGTGTAGCCTAATCTTCTTACGGGCGAAGAGAATTTATGATTTTTTCACTGTCAATATTCAAATCTCTGTCAATATACTTCAAAGTTGTTTGGTACACGTTAGAACAAGTCAGCGTGCATCTTACTACAAACGTCTAAGAAATTTCACAATACTTGTACGTTTAGACGTGCTATGACATTTATTCAAATACTTAATCGAATGAAGCTGGTCATAATACTGTTCCTATCGACGAATTTACTAGGTACGGATAATGTATGATTCGTTATACAATATGTGTGTCAATGATGAGCGTTCATTAGGCTGCATACATCCGAGATGGAAAGTAAGGGATGTGTTCTATCGTGTGCAATATCATTATACCGTTAATTAAAAGGACAGTTTCGTTCTAAGGCCTGCTAACTTTGCCTACAGACGTCAAATAACCTACATCACCGAGTGGCCCATTAGGGTTGATGTTAAACAAAATATTGCTCTATCGTTAACGACATCAGATTTTTCACAACTCGCCAATTTACCGTGTTCATTTGTGGTGTGATATACAAGCATGATATCTAAAATATTGCGACTTACAATGTCTTCCATCAACATTGCAGAGCACATAAACATAATTTCTTTATATAAATTGTGTAATCTATGCGCCTAGGACGCACCGCCTGCTACGGATCCCACGATCGCTACGGAACTTGTAGTTACTCAAACACATCACAAAATGTTACATTTATAACGCTGTTCGCCTATTCCGTTAGTTTACAGAGTGTAATCTGTAAAGTAAAGGATTATGCTTAGCTTCCATAGATGTCCATACGGACATCTATGGAAGCCGTTGCAGAAAGTCGCTGAGAACTGACGGATGTACACTTCATCTCTTCGTTATGATCCTTCATATTAGTCTAACATGTTTTGTGTGGGATGCTTAACTCTTTTGCGAGCTCCTCAGGGGGCGATGCTTGTCGTCGCTTTAGATTGACTTGTTTTTTTTTTCTGTCTTTTGCCCCTCGTACTTGCCGCAATACGTGGCCCACGCGGGTCGTAATGGCCTATGTCTGGCATTCTATTATTGCTATTATAAAATTACCTCCTCCAGAACATATCAATTAAGCTCTCTCTACCTTGCAACTGTCCGTGAACGTTTGTTTCCTCTAAAGTTCCCATAAAATGTTGCTTAATCACTTAACGAACCTGCCTACCTTAATATGAACGGCACCCTATCGTTATTCGTCTGCTAGAAATATAGATTTAAGCCGGTATTTGAAGGCAGGAAATTATTATCTGAACCATGATAATGCGTTTACTCCTTCATCACTTCGCGTGTCACAGACGTCTTCATACAAGAGTGCATAATTTTCTACTGTTGTTTACATGTTTGGTATTGTTTGTCTGTTTATGCTGTGGCTGCGTCGAACACCGTTATCATGCTGTTCTTCTTTGATTATGACACAAAGTACAGCTAATCTCAAAAGACTCTAGTTAAATTCTTTCATTTTTTCTGATTTCATGATCAAGCTAAATTCCTCGCCCGTCATAAACCCCTTTCTCTGGCTACGGGTTTCCGTTCAATATATCATATGTAAGGCATTATATTATGTAGTCTACTTTTCAACGGAATTCAACAAGCAAAACTACTACCTATTCGGACTAAAGAATGTGCACGCATAGATCGTATCTACCACCTATCATATCTACGGGTTTCGAGCTCAGAATGCCCAGCTAGGTCTCGTACGACGAGCATAAGGTATCACTCGAAGATATTATTTGGAGTCTGTGCCTTTTGCCTTTCCATGTATCATGTTGAATGTAAACACCTAAGGTAAAAACCTGGGGGAGAAACGAGATCATAGGAGTGAAGCGCCGACATACAGCCAATGCTCCTTCGCGCTTCGCTTTATAATTTTGCGTTGAAACACAACACTTTTCGATATCTTAGCATTTCTTTATCTAAGATGTTTGTGATAACTGCTCGCTTAATAGCTCGTAGCGTGTGTAGTGGCATACGGCGCGTTGTACAAACTGGGCCTATTGTAAACTCTGTACATCAATAATTTCAATATGGCCCTGATCAACAATAAACGCAACGAGATAAGTGAAACGAAAGAACACCAAAAATATTAAGCGGGTTTGGCAAAGATCAATTCAATACATTGAAACAGGCGAGATCTAATCACAGGCGAGACAAACGATCTGCAATATACGACAAGCCATTGTCGTGGCTGGTGTCTTAACGCTATAGCGTTATAACGTAGCGATATAGAAATTGTATCAATGTGACCCTGTTATGAAGGTCCTACAACGCTCGAGGAAATTGTACCTTACACAACATAATATACATATGTAGAATGAAAGTTGAAGGTCTTAGATCGTTCAAAGAAAAATTTTATTTTTCAGCTTCCTTTTAATGGCTCTAACTTATAACACCTATCTATAAATAGACATGTTCTTGAGTTGTTGCTTTAAAGTACATGTCCTATAACGCGCGCTGCATGAAACAACTGCAATCCGAAAAAGAAGTCTGAGCTGTCAGTCCGGCGTAATAAAATTTCTCTTCAAGACCTTTCAGAATTTCCGATCGCCAAAGCCTTATGGGTATAACAACTACTGAATATAGCGGTCGTTCCGCGGTCGCTCAATTTTCCAAGGCCTCAATACTAATACTAATATTTTAACTTAGTTTGTCGGATTAATTCAAATTTCAGTCAATGTTTATCATTTTTGCTATACATCAGAAACTTTTTTTTTTTTTTTTTCAGCAACCCCTTTAAATACTGCTGAATCTGATTGGTTTTCCGTGTTGAGACTTGCCCAGGATTTTCTTGCGCTAGAAGCTTTGTTGTCATCACGTGCACTGATGTCGTGCAGAAACTCTTTTATCTTTGCTAGCAATGATATCTATATGGTCAAATAGTTTCCAATAGAACCTGAATGAAGTCGAACCGATTTCAGTGCCTGACTGACATATTCCCCCAGGCGTACGCACGACTTATGACAGTAGTGCGACTAACAAATAAGCAAAAAGGAGCCTTTGAGATGACTGGACCGAATTCCCTCGTCAAAGAGGAGTCTGCGGTCCATCGTCTTCTCGCTTGTTGCCTCGGTCCGGAGAGGATTTGTAGTTCAAACATTCTTCATCTTGACAGCGCTGAAAACAATTTCAATAAACGCTGTGAAAATATTTTTTGCATAAGCCTTACATAAATTTCGTTGTTATTGTTATTTAGGCTGTACATTTTGAAGTTCTTCAATCACATGATCTAAACAGTAGAGGAATCGTAAAAATCCACAAGGGGAAGCGACAAATTTCAACCCAACTAGAAGGTTGAAATAGCTTTCCAATTTGCCTACTACTTAGATACAACAATAGTTGAATTTGACATTAAGGAAAGCAGGCAACATATATCGATGATTATAAAAACTGATGGTTGCACTGTAGATCTGGATTCGAAATCGCGCAAAGGAGTAGACGGCTGCTCACTGCGGCAGATTACGAACTGCGGATTACTATATGGTTTGGGTAAGTGAAATTTAACCTAGTACCCTTAAGACCTTTCTGTACAATTAAGGGTTGATCACCACATCGACTATACAGAGTGCCTTTATGCAGGGCAGATCTTACATTAAGTGTACACGTACGCACCTTATTTCTTGAACAAATAGTTTATTTCTCTGGAGAGAAATAAACTATTTGTTCGTTGGATGTGCATCGGGGATGGATGAAAGATGTTTTAAGGTAATATTCAGTGCATGAAAAACGAGGTACGTTTTGGACAATCGTATATATATATATTTAGCCTTATAGGGCCTTTAGTCTTATAGGTGTCTGAAAGTGGTACCTTGTACGTTATGCTACAATATAGTAACATGAGCAATGGGACTACGGCGCACCAAACTGACCGTATAAAGGCTTTGGAAACAAAGTTCTATATGGTGTCTATCAACTTACAAATATGCGGATCTACGTAAATAGGTCTAATGAACAGGTGGTTTAGAAAAAGACATAGAAGTCTACAAATAGATTATAAATCAATCTGCCTCTACATATGCAATTTTTATTTCATGAAGTACCCACTTATAGTCAGAACGGTAAATGACGATTGTAAGAAATCGAGCAAATAATGTTAATAGGGAAAGTTAATCTCTTTCAAAGTCAACAGAATTTAAAGCAAGGTAAAAGAACAACAGTACTTACCGACAGACCGTGGAACATGCCCCCGTCGTAGTATAATGAATTGCCAGCTAAGGTTAGAATTATGCATTACGAATCTATGCATAGACTTAGTTGGTTTGCCGCTGGGAGCCAGCCGTCTGACGGAATCCTTAACGATGATGCCGGAGGTAAATCTGGAACTTGAGATTGCGCAACATAGCAGGTCAATTCGGAGACTATAAAGCATCTCCACACACTAAAAATAGGACGATCCGAAGCTGTTTTAGCTATTCTACTCCTAACCCTTCTGCTAGCACGGCTGATTTCTTTCAGAGTAGACCGCGCGCACCAGCTTCTCGAAAGTGATTATTTATTAGACTTCATTTCGTCAGAACATTTATTTATCGGACACCACAATAATTGTCGCTTACGGAATACGAAGGGAGAACTTGGTACAGTTCTAATAAACTTAACTCTAAAGAGAGTTCTGCACTTAAGAGAGAGGGAATAGTTTTCTCCTTCCTTTTGATGGTGCATAAAAGTATTCCCCCTGTTTACGATTGAAGAAACCTAATTACTCTATGATTTTTAATATACAAGTTTGATTTGCCGAGAGAATACTCTGATGATATACACGTTTTTATTATTGCAAATAACATATAAGACACTTCCCTTTAGGGCCTACGTATTTAAATAAGAAGACACGGCTTTGACAGTAGCACAGTGACAGCTCCATCACAATGGGGGCAAAGAATAATTTATATAGCGCAAAGGAACACCCGTCTCAAGACAGCAAAATCTCGGTGGAGAGATTTCCGAATCCGAAGTACTAAACAATAAAAGATTGGCTTGGAAAAAAGACGATTAAATCGCACCGCTGTAGTGAGTAGGATAACACCAAACTAACAGAACGACCCGCTCAATCTTGAAACGTTCAGACCGTGATCATCACCCACTGAAAAATTTTGCACGTAATCTTGCTTATTCGACACATACACGTACTGAGTAGGTTGAAGATAGTAGGAGTTCCAAGCAAATTTCTATGTTATTTAAGACGATAAGTTGTAAATACGCATAGACGGCGCTGCTCTTAAGAAAATGTACTTTCTTCTTATATATCTTCTCTACTAACATCAAGCCAAAAGCTTCATGCTATAACAAATGTATTCAACTAGAACTATACAATAATGATTGCACGAACTTGACGTTTATGCAGATGATTCGAGAATCTTCAAAACAAACTGTTCAGTCTCAAAAAAAAGGTTGTCATATACGTTATTATATATATTATCAAACCAAATAATTCTAACCTATAACCGGAAAATATACGTTTTACACGTAACTCTCCATCTCTCGTTCGGTGTTTTATCGCAGTAATATTTACAGCTTATCATTTTTATATATTATTTATTATATTATATATATATATATATATATATATATTGTAATTTTCGCAGATCACGCAAACCAACCTTAGTTTAGACACAGTACTGTCGCAGCCATGACGACTCACAGGGCGGCCTTTAAAGAAAAAAAAAAACAGTTTTTTGAGCCAAAATAAAAATCAGTGAGCATTTATATTTTGGAACAATTGAATATGCGTCTTTTTGATCATCGACCTTCTGCCATTTTTCCAGTAGCGCCACGAGCTATCACTGTAGAACTTCTGTGTTTCCTCAAGGAAAAATCGTGACGACAAGGGATCTTTACATCCCTTTTTATTAAAGGTGAATTAACACTATGAAAAAAAGTTCTGCAAAAATTGAAACAAATGGTAGTGTGATGGTGCCATATTCGAGTTGTATATAGATTTTTTTTTATAAAATTTCTGATTGTCTGGTAGCTCAAGGTGTCTGTGGTCTGGCTTTATCATGCTGGAAAACAATGCCCCTCCTATTTACCAATTCCGGCCAACTTTTTTCTAATAGCTTGTTATAATCTCATCAGTTTTTGACGGTAGAAATCCGAATCAGCCATTTTTCCATGCAATCACATAGCATCACTTTTTTTGGCGTCAGGCTAGGTTTTTTCTTCCTGGCACAACTTGTGAATTATTCGCACGTGACAGTCGCATCTTATCTGCCTTTCATCACCCATGATCAAAGCAATAAACTATCACGCTGCGTTTCTGTAGAGCTTTGTATATGAAAGTACAATGATGTCAACGATTTTGCGACAGTCCGTTTGTCTACTCATACGTCGGGTTTGCTCAACTTCGTCAGCTTCTTTCGTAGTTGGCCACCACTACGGGGCTATGCGTATCTTTCGTATCGACACGAACGCGATAGAACCATCCCTTTTCAACACACATTTTTTTCTGGGCAGCGTTTATGCCTGGATGGTAACAAAAAATAGCGAGTTGTTGGAAAAAATTTCACTCATGTTCAAAGCGCTATATCTCAAATATTAATAACGGCAACATTTGCAACAATTATAACACATCCGTTGCAGCCATATCTTAACCTTGAAATGCGTCAATCCGACTGGTATTATCTGAGATATATATGACTGAAAAGCCATAAAACTGTCAATATTTGTTTATATAAGCTGAACAGGAGTGCACCCACGAACGGTTTGGCAGGACATTTTTCTACATACAACGTTTACCAAATTGAAGCATCCTCAAGTACAGCTTATGAAACATTTTTTATCACTTGGTAGGGTAAGTTTTCCGCTTTAAAGCAGTAGAAAGGAAAAAGGTGAATACTAAAGACATGTCATTTCTTGGATTGTCGTTCAATCTACCCATTAAACTTTCTGGAGGCACAAATATTTAGCATAAAGCTTAGTACTGAACTATTTTGCAGAAGACTTACAACTAAGAGAAGCAAATTATGCCACAGAAGAGCCTCTAAATAAAATGTCGTTTTTTAATTTTGAATTCTGATTTCTTTTCTATTGTCAATGTACACTTGCCCCAATGCGCTTTCTCTATGGGAAACCGTTCAGTATAGATTTGATACGTTTTATAACGTCACCGTCCCCCATATTTTGGAGCTTTTAGGTGACTCACAAACAGCATGCCGATCAGCGAAATTCAGGGTTTTAAAATCTCAAAATCAGGGATCTTTTATGGCTATCTGCTGTCAACATATTCTGTGTTCTATGCGCGATAGTAATAATCATTGTTTTTTTTAATTTAAATGAAAGTGACGAGGTACTAACAGCCAATTGCCCTATGATTATCTGAACAATGTGGTCTTGCCAAATTTGCCAGAGGGCCAAAAAAATATTGGAAATGATCGGCAACAATCTGCTGAGTAATCTTACTTAAACTACGCGATTCAATTAATATATTGCGAACAGCATTTTGCAGTATTGTATACGATGTATGTATGGTACGCGATGCAACTTAACAAATGCCCTATTTAGCCCACCCAGTCAAAGTGGTTCGCCCCTAAACATTTGTCATTTTTTAAATCGGTAATTTTATTTAGAGGTTATTATTTGCGCTGTTATGTATTGTGCATGAGGAACAAGCGCTTTGGACGCTTCTCAATGGCTGCGTGTTAAGACACGCTGCGACAGGTTATAGTTTGTACTATTTTGTAGCTTTCAGAGGAGCTTCGGTCTAATGGTAGACGTGAAGTCATTTGTAAATGCTGGCCCTTATAAATTAAAGCTCTTTTTTTGGTGAGCTTTTAGTGCCATACATGAATCTCATTCTGACATTTCGATAGTCGTTTGTTAATGTGACTATGTTTATATACAGCTCAGAAAGCTTACGAGTCAGACATCGGTATTTTAATCCCCCTGTGGTCTTTCGGCTTCATGATGTTCGTAGCGTACAACTAAGGTGCTCTCTTATGATGAGAGATGTGTTTGATGGAAACTCTTTCTCTTGACTTATGGGATTTCAACTTTTCTTTTGGCGCTCAGAAACACACAATCTATTTGGATTTAATGTATTTGTTTTTCTTTGTTTAACCGTGTAATATTGCCTGGCCTTATATAATAATGCCTATACACGCTTGCCAGTTCATTTCTGCTCTTAAATAACTGTAACTTTCGACACTATACAGCTAGCGCTGCTTTTATTTATATAGCCGATTTGTTGCTCTATTAGTAAATTGCCTGTCATAATTTTCAGTTTTTGCAATTGCCTATTTTTATGGTTAGTCTGGTGTTTTTGGATTAGAAATCTTTGAGTTTGTCTTTATGGTTTATGGAATAATGTTTTAGGAATTCCTCTTAACCTTTGCGAGCTGATTTACCAAGTTTCTGTCACCAAGCTTTTGTCAGCATCGAATAGTCTCATACATCTGATTTTCCCCTTTAAGTTCTTTGTTAGGATTTAACTAAGTAGATCTGTGACCAAAGCTTCTGTGTGTGGGTCGTCTACCAGTTCCTCTATATAACCATACTTAGCTCGTAGCTCCTAAGTAGTAGATAGTCTAAAACAGCATTTTTTAGAATTACTTCGTATTTTCGTTGGCGTATTTTTTGTTGGCTGTTTTCTAGGGCATCTAAATGGATGTGGAGGCCTGACCCGTGATTTTACGTTTTCGAGATGGACGAGGCAAGTATAGGTATAATAACCTCATCAGAGTTTTTTCAGTTTTGTAAGGTTTTCTAAACACTAACTGCCTAAAACGTATAGATTATTAGAATTTTTATTATTATTATAATTAGAAGCTGTTTGTCAACGTTACACAACATCGTACCTAAATCCATATATTTAACTTATCGTACTTAATGTATGAAGCTTTCTCACCGACGCGGACTACGCTACGTGTGTAGCTAAACAGAAAACGTATCGCTCGTTGATGAGCTTCAGAAGTTTTTAAAAGAAAGACATCACAACTTATTTGACCTTTTCTATATGCAGCACGGTCTCTCTACTAAAAACTCGAGTCCAGACTTAACCCCAACTGAGTCCTGCATAGCTTCGATTACCCTATAATTAGTTCGCGTCAAGACTCGTTATTTATCGGTTCAATTAGGTGCATAGGGCCTGGTTTCTCTCCGGCTGTGACGAGATTTGTTGCCGAAAAAGCAAGTAGTAAGTCTGAAAAAGCCAGAAGTCGTAAGTAATGCTGACACAACTAGTGGCTATAAGTTTTCATTTCAACAGCGAAAATATGAAACATGAAACAATGGCAGCGTTGAGACAGGCACAATGGATCAGAAATGCAAATAAGATAATCTTGGCTAAAGCGAAATCCTGAGCAATACAGCCGGTCGTAAAATGGAACGCATACTTGACAAATCCCCTGTTAACTTATACACTACCTTTCTTCTGTGCACGCATATACGCCCACACACAACATGGACCTAACGTTTAAGGCCTGTTTATTACGCTTGTAGCAGCACGATCGTAATCCAGATTTGCCTTTAAACTAGACCGCATGGGTAGTCGGGCATGAATGTGAGCTAATCGTAAACGACGTTTGGCCTCTCTTTTGTATTTAGTTAAAAATATACAGAGCACAGCGGTCATCTTGTATATTGTCGATAGCAGTAGTTAGACAAGAAGGTGGTTCCATGCGTTCATATCATGTCAATGGTAACTTTCTTGATTCCTATTTTGTCCAATGGTTCTTACTCGCAGCTAGTTTTCAACTCCTACACCCAGTATCACTGCCAAGTATCAACCTTGATGTGCTGCTCCGTTTCATTGATTGTCGGTTATCCTACCCATTGCATCAACAACAGAGATGAACCCACAATTTCTCTGCGTCTGGTAGACCGGAAGAGGCGCAAGACGTGTTGTTTGTTCCACTAGTTACGGCTGCGGCCATGTAGATATTCTTTCATACATGTCAGTGAGTACGCTTTGCATACTTCCCAGAGTGTGTTTTTCGCCCTGTATAGTAACAACGACATACAGCGTGTAAGCTGGATCAGAAGTTTAAATTTTTTAACTATATGTCCTTATTACTGGACGGGTCTTCGACGTAATCTCCCCATTGGACATCGTTCCTATGCATTCGAGTTTCGTTTATTAAGCTTCGGAAACCACATTTAAAGCTCACCGTACCTCACAGTGAGTTCTTATCAACGGACAAAGGTCGTTTAGCGCTAAAGCTAGCTTCATTATTATAATCTGCAGGCGTTAAACGCAAAAATACGTAGCGATGACGTGTACTTTTCCGTCACCAATGCATGCGTCGTTGTGGGCTTTTGTTAATGGATTCACAAATAATGTCCAGCCTAGCGTTCTGTCTTTTAGACGGAAGTCTTGATTAGGGACAGCCTCCACGAAGATATACAGCTTCCCAATCGAACTTAGAATATTTACATACAACGCACAATTCCGAAAAAACAACCAGGGTCTATACCCCCTAGATTTCAAATACATTTTAAGTTCTTTTCTTCAAAAAGACCTTAAGGGGTGAACAGACAAGTTTAACCGAATTCCGTCAATAATTATTTTGACATCTAGGAATTGCGAAACCACTGTCGCTGCTCTGACTGCATACGGGCGGTTAATTAAATTCGAAATCTCTAAATAAATCAAAAGATTGAAACATATTTTTTCAAATTAGATAAACTAAGGCCGCTGCTTAGTTAGTGAAAGTTGCTCATGGAATAGCAACGAAATCAATGAAAGTTGAAAGGGGCAAGTTAAGAATTATTTTGAGGACACCATTTACCACTCAGGGCTTACTTGACAGTTTATCTATAAAAATGTTTCCTAATAAGTAATATCGATTCAGGGTTGAAAAATAACCAGTTTATTTGAAGGAGTGTTACAGTGGTCTGGAAAGCACTTGTATTACTGATGACTTTAAAGATCTTATGACTCTGCCAAGTTTATTTGTGAAACAGTCAAACCTCTTTACGGGTCCACAAGTACCATTAAAAGCACCAAGAAAGATACGCACCGCACACCTGAAACTTTATCTAAAGTAGCATTGTATAAAAGGCAATTTTAAACCCTATAAAGTCTTGCCCGAAGAAAAACTTCCATTTAGCCGTACTACAGGTTTGACAGTAGCTTAGTTGGCGGCGTCGTGCTCCGTGACGCTGATTTTGTAGATTGAAGAAGCAGGTCATTTATAAAGAAGAGAACAAAGAATATTAAAAACTATACATATATTCTGCGAACCACGATCGGGAGAATGTATAATACCTGTAATGAACATTTACGATCGGCAAAAATATTGCAAGAAAAACTGCAGAGCTATACGTCAACAGGCACTTTAGCTAAAAATAGGAATTCCCATGAAGTGTCAAGTGTTATATTGCTATATCCGCGCACTGAAGCTAAATTCTTCAAACGTCTGGTCATGACTGACCCTCGAGTTTCAACAAATATCAAGCAAGCGTCAGAGGGAAAGTGACATTTTGACAGATCCATTACTACCCTCCGACACAGTTGTCTTTTGCTGATCTGACTGATGAATGAGCCAGCTTGCGTGGCAGCATTCGAGTAGCATTTGTATTAAATTGATTCGCTAGATACAGTCACGCCGACTTACTTAACCACAAAATGTTATGTCTAATATCTCCGAAAGCACCGCTGCGTTGGGTATTCTCTATTTTCATAAGAGAAGGAAGAAACGATATAATTATCCCGTTTTATAACGACGTAATCACGCGTCTATATTCAAATTTAGCAGATCAAACAGATTCAAATGAAATGTTCATCACAAATTTCTAGGGAAACAGAAATAACGGTTGAAACTGACGGGATCTCGTCTATAGCCTGCTTGATCGACCGAACTTGATAATATTGTCGTTACGGTGTTAGATCCGTTGAAGGTGATAGGGAAGGCCGCAAGCCGGACAAGAGTGATCGTTGGTCAAGTGTCTGTGTCTGGCCTACTATGACTACTGGTCTATCAATGATGGATAGTTTCGGCTTCAGCCATGCCATATTTCCTCGTATTCCCAGCTTCATTTCTTCTAAGGCTTGAGGACAAGAACTGGTTTACTTAAGGCTACCTTAAATGGACATGTCCTACAAATCGGTTATAGTTAATAACCGTTTCATATATGAGTAATGATATATGCGTCGATGATTCGAAATCCTTTAGGCACATAGGAGAAGTTCTACGTTGTGTCTCTTAATTTCAACTGAACCTGTGAAAGCGAGATAATAAAATAATTCTAAAAAAAATGTTTTTCAAGATGAAAAATGCACTGAAACTTCATCAATCTTTTTCTTTAGCCAGCGGCGTGCCAGTGTTCAAAAAAGAACCTTAGCATAGTTTCGAACCGACCGCTGCCCGTCCGGGCGGCGAAGGGACAAATGATATGCTGTCTTGCTGAAATGAACTCCCGGGAAAGTGTGAGTTTTCGTAGCGCAGTCTTGACCACGGTCCTCTCGGGAAAGTGTCGCGCTGATCATCCATCTCGACGGTGCTTAGCTGTCTTTCCGCGACGGTTTCTTCTCGTATACCTCAACCTAGTCTTTCGAATAAAGTATAGAATGCGTAAGCTCGACTCAAGAGTGTCGGTTTACCTTATAAGAAGAACAAAGAATAGAAAAACGGCTACCAACATACCTTCATTTAAAATAAAAGTTAGTTATTTCACTAGTGTTAGGAAGTTATCATAAGAGGATACCGAAAACTATTTTAATCATACTGTAAACATAACGCTTTGTTATTTCGCAAAAAATGACGAATTAAACCATCGTATTACGCCCATGGAACCCGAAAGTTTCTTAAAATAAGCTTTTCGCGTACATTTCTGGCAGGTGCTTAAGGTAATACCAAACAGCGATATCTGTGGTAGAATGAAGAGCTGAAGGCCAGCACCTTGTAGGTGCCATTGTTTAATTTTTGGTCTTAAAATCACTTTAATATTGAATTTTTGTTTTGAAATAGTCCGTTCGCCATGAGAAAGTTAACAACACAGATATTAGCGAAGAAATTGTCATTGACAAAAAGCAGACATCGACACACTTGCGAGCTGTGGTATGTTGAACGAACCGAAACATATATAATTGATTAATTAGAGTTCGGGCCAGAACAATATGATTTAGATACTGCCATTAATGAAAAATAAAATCATGAGATTGTTTAACTAAGTGATTTTTAAAATCCTTAACGGAGCGAACCACCGGATGTTTTGACATCATATTGAGACCTTTTCAAATGGATTTTTAAATAGTCCTTTTCAAAAATTTATAGAAGCATACTATTTGCGTGTCGGTCAATCTAAAGTAGTGAAAAGACTGGTGGATATATCGTTAGGAGCCCTATAGGACGTAACGGAAATTACATACTTATGACTATTTTTTAAAGCGTTACACTTTGCCTCAGACACGCTCATATATCTATATATCTAAGTAACGAAGGATACTACCAATACTAATTTCGAACCGAGGAAGAGGCTTGGAGGGGCTATTAGGCCATTAGTTAGAGAATCGAGCGCCATACTTTGCGATGCTATTATTTTCTATTAACTCTTAAGTCCAACAAATTCTATAAAACCCTTTGTAGAAGCTTAGCCGTTGCCAACTTCATTTACGACTATGCGATCTAATAACCATATAGGCCTAGGTCGTATTCAATATAAGGTTTGAAACGTATATCGATCAACCACGGGGTGTGGCGTCGAACGTGACACAATAAATTTGATGTCTCTCGTAAGCCTTTGAAAAGTGCAGGTGAGAGATTTCTAAATGGAGCCAACGCTGAAAACATTTTGACATTCCAGAGAGGACAAGTTTTTTTTCAAAAGGACAAACAAAGCCTGGTGCAGCTATAATGAAAATAGACGAAATAAAATAAAAAATATTTTCTATACAAATATACAAGAAAGCTAAAGTGTGTCTGCAGTTTTGAAAATACCTTGGCCGTCAGTTTTTTGCATACAATTAGCATGTAAAAGTAACGACAATTTGAATGCGTTTATTATCTTAGAGCAGTGGCGTGGCAATACCAGTTACTTACAGTCGTATAACAGATTATAAATGGTCCATATTATTATTATTATTATGGTCATAATATATCTTCGTGTACTTCCACTTCATCGAACACAGATTTCCTTACGTTTGTATTTGATAATTGCTTTTTTTTTTTTTTTTTTTT
>NW_019213860.1:0-117367 GCF_002532875.2 Varroa jacobsoni | reverse complement strand
ATAAGACGTCAAGTACGATATGTTTATTCGGCTTCGTGTTCGACTAAATACCCTTTAATCGAGAGGGGATCAAGGAACATAGAGCATACTTTGTTCCTTGTCATGGTACTCGGAATAATATCTTCTATAGCAAAAATAACATCGTTGCTTCGTCGTAAACCCGACACAGTTTTAGTTAGGCTCGGCAGCTGTTATAATGAATCTTCAATTCAAGGCGCCTTGTCTCAAGGATGCGTTAAACAATACAAGACTCATCGCTATTTATGTTATATAGAACTAGAGTGGAGATTGAAAACAAGCATTTATGAACCGAGACAGAGCAAGGAGCTACATGAAACTACTGGCACTATTTGTCAATACAATTCGACCTAGCTAGATACACATTTATCATCGTTCATTAAGATGTTTTTACGATAAATTTACTAGTTATGTATAAAAATATAAAATTATACGCATGTAAAAAAGTGAATTGGAAACGCAAAATTTGTTAGACTGTTTTTAGACATTCAATGGGGCTACTCGACTTTTGTATCACCTTTTAATTACAATTGTCATCAAGTGGCTGGCTTACCATGTCAATAAGTCGACTATATGTACTTATGTTTAAAGGTTACTAAATCGTTTGACGATGACACCACTGGATGATTGATAGGGATCTAGGATTGTTGTGGCTAAAAGGCAGTTCGAGCTTTCCAGCGATACTGAGTAAGTTTACGCATTGAGTGACTCGAGTTCTTCGACTTTTTCAAACAAGAACAACGAGCGCGCATAAGGTTTTGTGTAGGGAAAAAGTCAACCCCATGGACAATCTGCAGGTGTTACAGAATGCTTACGAAAACCAGACATTGAGTAACGCTTAAGTAAGTAAATGTTTCAAGCGTTTCGAAGTCGAACGGGAATCTATACAGGATCTAGACAGAAATTCTAAAAGGTTCTTGTCAGCGATCTCGAACAAGAATGTGGATAAGTTAAAAAAAAAAACTTGTGTTTACTAACCGCTATACGAGAGAATTACGATAAGGGAACTAACGAAAGAAATCGATTTTAGTTTGCTGATGTCAGACTATTTTGACATACTTTTTGGGTGTTACAAGACTTAAACAGAATTTTTACTGAAACAGCTGAATGTTCTGGATATGAACAATTTTCGGCGTTTCTAGAAGAGTCAAGTTCGCCTGGGGACGTTATTACGGATTACGACCCGTGGATGTACGGCAGTTTCGAGGAGACCAAAACGAAATATTTTATAAACGAACCCCGACCGAAAAAGGTGTCAGGATTTAGATTCAAAACAAGATTGCTCGTCACGTTTTTTTTTATTTTTAAGTCATTCATTTTTCATCCGACCTCATAGTCACCGAGGAGGACTATTGCGAAGTTTCAAAATTGCGTAACTTTGTTTAACGCAGGAGACCAGAACTGTGGAGCAACAAGTTTCGGGTTCTCCATTAAAACAGTGCACTGGCCCATACTTTCAACTCATTTTTGCAGAAAAAACTCGGTGTGTGTAGCCTAATCCTTATAGTTTCCGGATTTAACTCCCTGCGACCATTTCCGATTGTGAAAACGGATGACAAATCAGAAAACAAAGCGATTTGGGTAAACATCATCGTCAGTCATAGAAAGTGTTTCGTCTAGACATCTGTTTGTGTTTAAGTACAGTCTTAGAAATAATTAATAAGAAAAAGTTATAATTTAGACGGTGAATTCTGTGTATAACAAGGCATGGATGTAAGAAGGAACTCTGTGCTCAAATGTTATTATCCATCTCCGAGTATTTACCCGATTTCATTGCTTTTCTACATGAATATCCATTAACTTGTATATTAGCTCTATGCCTCCAATAAGCTTACGTTTTGCCACTTCGGCTTCAGCTGTACGCTTTTTTTAATTGTAAGCTTAATCAAGTTTTCTCTCTCGCAAATGCTAGGTTCTTTTCGAAAAAAAAAATTCAATTAACGTTGCTGGAGAGCTTCCGTATCTCTAACGTTAAAGCCATACAACCTTTCGGTATTCATTTGAGATTATCTTCATGTTAGTCGAGGGAAAACACGCCTCTTATGCTGTTGAAGATAAGAAAGGAAAACGAGCTTTCTAGTACATAACTGAAGCTAATACTATAAGTCCGTACATTTCTGGCTATTTTATTAACCGTGCCTGTTGTTTTTACTCAGTTCGTACCTATGGTGTTGCAACAATGATTTGCGGATTTGGCTGTGGGGAAAAATGCCCTGCATTAGGGAAGGGGTTTTCGCTCGGAACAATTCCTTGTACAGTTTTGATTATATCGTGTATATGGCCCATTTTTTCTTTGCACATAAACGAAGACGGTACATTTGGGGGCATCATCATGTTAAAATATACCTGGTGAAGGAAATCATCAATATTCTATTTAGGCTTTGTAGTGATTGCCTGCAAGACGCGCTATGCGCTTGTATTATTTGTGTAGCTGATCCTTCCAAATTGACTCAAATGAATCCGCTAGACCTTTACTCGGTGACTAATAAAATTGTTGTAAAACGTACTTCACATTTTTTTTGGTGTTACTAATAAATTCGTATGAACACATATATGTGCTAGTAATCTTGTTGTGTGATATAATTCAACCGTTTAGCTTGAAGTTGGCACTTTACTAAATGGACGTACTCGTCTTCGAAGATGAAGTACTGGTATCGAGCGTACGAAAATTCACCTTTCGTAATGCCTTCTGCTCCTTGAAAGATTTGAATTGGGTAGCGCAAACTCAAAAGCCTAACGAGATATCGGGAAACAGGATAAAGTCGGCTTGAAACGAAACGCAACGGTAGTGAGAACCGACTGCAGCGTAAAAACTCACGGGAGCAGAAGTGGACAAACGATCTTAGCCGTACCCATAAAGCGAAGACTACGGCTTTTCGCAGGGAAAACTCAGTAAACTTTTTGTACCTCGAAGCTAGACAACTTTCTATTAAAGTTTACCAGCAAAACGAACACCGTAATGTTGGGTGTGAAACCTTCTACAGAACGCTTGTATTATAATCGTTTATAAATTATGGGGATTAGATGTAAGTTACCGTACAATGATTATTTGAACTGTAAATTTAAAGTTATACCGCTGGAATAATGTTCAAAAGATTCTGACGGGTTCGTCTGTTTTTCATGGGTAGGTTTGACAGAATAGCACTATGATAAAGACGAGAAACACACATTCGTAAAAAACAATTTTGATACTGAAAAATACATAAAAATATTCGAAAATTGTGTAGGAAATCTGTGGTTCGTCTAAGTCATGTGGTACGTTGCATTGTGGATTAAGGTGGTACGACTCTGTTTAGTTTCGACCATATAGTATCGAAAAGCAGTTGTAGTCGAAAGCAAAAGTTAATACTTGGTAGTGGACCTGACTGCTTCAATAAAACTTTCCATTACAAACAAACCACTAAAGGATTAATCAGTTTAACGTACAGCTAGAGCGGCAGAGGCTAAATCCACCCAATTTAAAATTACTTGCACGCTGCCGCATCGTGCTGAAGTGTCTACTGCATAATATGGATACAAGTTACAATTGCCATCGACTTCAAGTTACTTGTTGATAGTTCTCATAGGTGAGATGTCCGCCTGTTCACACAGGAACTGATGCAAATAATTATTTTTTTCTCAAGTTAGACTTTTACTATAGCTATACAAGGGATTAGCTTAACATATTATTTTATATCTAAGTAGTGAAATCATGAGCGGTTCAGCTTTTTAAGTAGTCACTGGTTCAAACTTGCACCGCCAAACTGCTAAGTAGTAATACTACTGCTTTGTCATAAAAACGGCATACGGGTTTAAAGCGTTAAAAACCAATTTTCCTTGATAGCAAATGAAAGTAGATGTTATTATGATAGAATCTAGATGCAAAGAACGACTCTGCGAACGAATGCAGCCCATTGTCACAAAGTTTTATAGAAATATGAAATATTTCCATTCAGAAGAAAACTTATGAATAGAAATTTTTACACATAAAACAGTAGAACAAAAAACCCTGAAGTAGTAAACTGGGTCCGGAGCCGGCTTTATGACGAGGGGGTACTGGGTTCACTCTGCTACACGCTAGGTACCGCCATAACTTACTTATAGTTTTTAGGATCTATCCCCTCCCACAAGTTACTATCAATTTCGACGAAATCAGCGAAAAAACTGTATGTGCAAAGAAAATATAGCTTGGATGTTACAAATAAAATAGAAGGTGTTTGTATAATAGAACATTTCAGGATAATTTTTTGCCTATTTTTGTTTTTTTTTAGGTAACCATGGTACGCACCAATGGATGCTACAGATCTGACTTAGATGCGAACACATTCAGTCCAGCTACGTATACAATATTTGTGTTTTTTTTTTTTCGAAGTCAGCCAATTTAGCTGAACTGAATTCTCTAACCCTAATCGAATCTGTAAAATCGATCATTACAGACTAGGTTTAGCTGCAAGTAATTTGAACATATATAAGTTATCCTAAAGTGAAGCTCCTTAGAGTAAATGAGGATACATTCTGCCTATGACTAGGACCGGATCTTTTTTGCACGGAGGCCAGATTTTATGAGAAATCGATCCCAATCTATACGATTGGATAAATCATATCCTGGAAAGCCAGCTTGTAATCGTATCGTTTTATAGTCAGCTATACTTTTCTGCATACAACCAACCATGGTTGTTTTCAGTACGCAATTCATTATAGAGTTTTGCAGACGTTTTATAGAGTTAATGCAAATGTTGCAATAACTAAAAAGTAATTTCTAGGAGGGCTTAAAATGATACATAATCTTATCCAGAAAAACGAGCCCAGTTTGGTTTTTTGATCCATTGTCGTAGCTTCCACATTGAGGCCCTTGATCTCGATCTGATAAATTTCTGCTTCTGTTTCTTGAGGTATCCAAAGAAGGCGACGGTGGCTAGGAATCTTAGGCGTAGTATCATCTTTGGTAAACGGCGAACTATCAAATAAAAGTAAACGAGATGACTTTTTGCCGTGTGATGTAGATCTAGTAGGTATATTAAGTAACAAGCTTTTGTCTGATTTAACAAACATCGATTAGCAGCTGTAAGGTCTCTCCGAATAAGGCTCACTTTCCAGATCGCTATCGGTCACCATTAAACAGGAAACGACGCTCGGAGTCTTGATTGAGTGTGCCGCAGCGAATTCTCTCGTGCATTACTCTACCGTATGTGGGCTACAACTGCGGCTGTTATTGAAATACGAGAGTCTATTTGTACACGAGAAAAAAGTTGCTGGCAATAAATAGCGTATTGCTAGCAGCCATTTAAGCCCTTCCGACTTCAGTCCAAGCTACCATGTGAGGCCTAGTCCGGGACCACTAAATTTAGCGCTGTTCTAAAGCCATAGTTGGCCAAGCATACGCGTGTAGGATGACTTCAATACAATGACTCGTGCTTTTTGTTCTCTAAAAGGAATCCATAAGTACAGAATGAAGCTTAAGCTGTGCGAGGCCCCATCATTTAGACGAAGAGAGACAGCTTCGCTACCGTTGAGTCTTCTCTTGCCTTCCTTCCTGCTGTAGAAAACCCGGCAAAAGGTCAAAGACGTCTTCTCTGACACTTACCTATACCAAAATATTCAGAATTCGCTCTCTAGAAGTCGTATCAAATGGGATCTTAATGTAGACCAACGCCATATACAGGAAACCTCGGGGCTTGTCGAACATTTTTGTACGGTGGCCTTGACCAGTCCTACATGTTGTTTCGATTAAGTTCTGTCTTCAAAGCTAGTATCGTGTTTTCAAGATGACTCTCACACATCTTGAGTAAAAGGATAATCTTCTAGGCAACAGTTTAGCGAGCAGCCTCTAGTATATGTTTTTCTTGCAATTCCACGCTGCGACAATGGGGCATTTATTAAGTTAAAAAGAAAGTTCCCGCGGTGAGCTTTTTCCTGCATTCGGTTTATTGTGGTTTATTTGTATGTATGCATTTTACTGAACTGAATATATCACATGTAATGTTCCCGTAGCATTAAGTTATTATGTATGCCTTCCCACCAGAAGGTAGCGGATGAAGTGTTTAACCACATATTGAATTCTGGATCTGTGTTGAAAATAGGGCCGTAATACTTCGAAAATAGAAGCCGATTATCCAGCATACGGAAATGGTGAAAATTTTTCAGCGCTCTACAGTACGTAAGACTCAACAAAAGCTTCTATTCGAAATAAGGACGGGCAGCATTAACGATATTACGGCCTGTGGATTCGCATTGTGATATAAAAATATGAGCTATGATGTTAACTACCAATAGTAGAGCTGACTTGATGCAACTGGGCTAAATAAACGTGTCGATTAACTGTTTGACTTGTAAGAAGCTGTTTCGAATTAACTAAGTTTACTAAATGCAAAGTCAAACCTTTTTTGGATGAAGACCCAATTGGACTCAGGACCTTGGCTTTTTTCTTGGAACGACTCATTTCAGTTTCTGGTCCATATTTACATGGGCACGAGGAGCGTTTTTTAACGGTGTATTATCAGCAAATGAAGAAAAGTGGTAAAAACAAGTTTTTCTAAGAACGGGAATTTCTTTTCGACTTAATGGCTTACCTTTGTGGTCGGTTGTCTTTCGCTATTAACCGGGCTTCAAGATATTTTTTTCTTTAAAGTTCAAAGGAGTGTGCTGTGGGGAGTATGTTGAAGGGCAGGATTTAGCTGCTGACAATGTGAAAGATTGATTGCACTAATTGATGTACGCTGTCATACTTCCATTTTTTTCCAGTGAATAATTCTATTCCACAGAAAAGAATCTCACTTTGGATTACGTTAGTCGTAATTATATGATATCCTCGTCGTGTTAGAGCCAAGACCAAAAAAAAAACATTAGAACTGTGATTAGAACATTGCTGGTTCTTCAGGAATATATTTCGGAGCCCTGAATTTCACATTTTACAGAGTGTTATAGTCGTTTTTCTATGAGTGTATATTCATTTATCATCAATCTTATGCTAGTGTGTAGCATGTTCTAGCATTGATGACTAGACAGAGCTCCGTTTCTAAAAATGGAGAATTGCATTTGGGAAACGAACACCTTAGAACACTGAGAGCCGAAAAATTATATTTGCTGATGAAAATTTAATTTGAATTTTCGCGGGCAGTGCGGCTTCAACCATGATAACGCTATTGTTTATTATATATATATATGCAAAGAGTTTGAACTTTAAAAAGGAAGTAATGGTCTTGCAGTGACCGGAGCCACCGTTAAGCAGAGACGAAAATTTCAAGAGACGCCCAGACTCGAAAAACTTCATAGATACATTAGCAGACCTGAACCGTACCTTGGCTAGTTCCGGCTATGCTATCAATAAAACTATCTCGTGATATAATTACCACTCGAAAAGGATCGCTTCAAAATACTAGCCAGTACACTTGTTTGAGACTGTCATGCATGTAATGTTCCTGATGTCTAAAGTCGCAAGACTACCTTCGCCATTGGAGAACCAATGAACAACAGGACAACTAAAAATAGCCACTATAATCTTATATGAAATATTGGCCTAAAAGTGATATGACCAACAATTAATCTAATTGTTTTATTTTTATTTAAGATTGATTTTTGTAACTCATGTAAACAGAAGATATCAGCGCCTACCGGGCATACTGTGCAGCCCGAGCTTTGTTATTTCGAACTAACGGTATCAGATGGCGTCTGTTGATTTCGATCATGGCTAAATTTTTCACATGTCCCTGTGTTGCTTAGTTAAGAAGTTTATTAGTGGCTATATCTATTAGCTATATCTATTAGTGGCTATATATATTAGTTACTAATCGTACTGTATTTATTATAGATGATGTAGAAATGAGAATTCGTTAGTGAAAAATTTGACATATTTCCAAGTGTGCTAAAACGACTTGACCTTGCTAACTAACTCTGTGTGAATTACTGTTTTTTCGATGAGTATCTAGATCGTGTCCTACATTGGAACTAGCTAAATTAGAATCTGCAAACTGCAAAGTTGCAGTATTTTCAAAATAATAGGTATTTATATATGACAATTTCAGAAGAATTGCTTTTTACATTTGTTCCAAAACTTTCGTCACTTTGTCAGTACTCAACGTAACACGCTCTATCAGTTTTGTACGAAGTTTTCTACTACCAACATGTGACGCCTCCATTACGTATTGCTGCTTGATGTATGACGTCAGGCGGCTCTTATTTAGTAGTAGTAACTAGTTGGTTCATTGCGGACACATTTAGGTTCCTAGCTCCATCCCCTAAGGCACGTGCAGCTCTTCGTTTGGTTTGTTCTGCCCTGACGACAGTGCCTTCACGCGTCGTTTAAAAACATTTGATTGAAGCGTGCTTCCTTTTCTTCACAAGACCTGTCTTGGCCAGTCCTGAATAAGCCACTAAAAAGAGAAAGCACCGGTTGCGATCACGCGCAATTTCATTCATTTACCTTTGCTAATGGTACTTACACATTTTACATACACAAATTAACAACACAATATCACAAGATTGAAACAAATATAGAATCATTAAGGCACCTTACTTGATATCGATTATAGGCATTTGTAGCACTTCGATAATCTGGCAAATGTCGTAACAATGGCACCGAAGCGTAACGGGCATGATACCTATCACAGTTCCTTTCGCATCTGGAGCATCCGCATTTGCCGTCAGACTCGTGACTCCCTGCAAAATCTATGGTAAAACGTAAAGTATGGTAAAATCTATGGTAAAGAAAGTTAGGGCATGTCGGTTTAGTCGACGCATTCGCTATTCCTTAGCAAATCCCAATTGTCAAATTGCTCCGATTTTTGCTCTCAATTTCTAAGGTTAGTTTTAGATTCCGTTACTGAGAGTCAACAGAGGCGAGTCGGCAAGGAGATTTTCGATCCACCTCTTTACATTAACCATTTTTATCGCACCCGGATTAAAAAAGTTCTTATCGATCTTCGAAGATTTTTTACCTCCAGTTGTTGAGGTTTGCCTTGAAGGTCTCTGTTGCCGAGTGCTCGAAGCAATCATGCAGGTCTTTACACAGCACTAGCAAGTTGACTAAAAGATAGGCGAGGCAATATCCGATCGTTATGTGTAGTCCCAATGCTCTCTTGAAGAAAGAGCTCTGGCACGATTGAATCGTTCGAAGATCGAGATCCTCCCAAATGGTGCATTTCCCACATGTTGCTATTGAGCTGTTTTGAGGTCAAGCTGGGAGCGGTTGCGAGCGACAAACGATAAAGCAATTTGATCGCTCAAGCAGCAGATATTACGTCTTTCGAAAACATGTGCGACAAAACTTTCGCCGTTGACGAGATGACAACCCTAAATAAAGGGAGTGATCATGGTACAAGGAGATCGCTGTCCTGCTTCCCCTGCCTTAGTCAGGTTTATCAGGCCCTGTGACTGGCACGAAGAGCCGGACTAGAGTTGACTGCATCAGAAACCTGTTAGACTCGCATATCCCTAAGTCGTCCGTATACATGATGATTTCGACTAATTTCTTCGGCTCTCTTTTTTAATCAAGAATGCCCTTCAGTAAAACAGAAAATAGCCCCTTAGTTGAGCCCCTTAACCAGTTGTCAATGTAAAAGGCGGAAGTCTGGTCACTCGGTTTTTAATTTTATTGTTCTGATGTAGAGTGGTGAACAGATTAATAGAGACTGCCACGTCGATAGGCGTGAGCATAATCTGGGAGCCATGTCGAAGGTCCCTTTGAAATCGACGAACACCGCGTACAGCGTGACTAATGCTCTCTGGACGTCGACCACTGGGGCCCCCTATATGTTTTCCATAGGGCGTTCTCTTAAGGATGTATGTTTCTCCGTTGGGACGGTACGAACACTTTCCAAACTAATGTACGGTATTGTAATTAGTAGGCCGGAGAGCAGTTTGTAGCAGACGCTTTCTTTAACGATTCCTCGCCACAATTCAAAGATCCAACACCGCGGTGCCAATACGAAAGCGCATTTGGGATATAGCAACATGAACTGTTACTGAAATATATTATGGTGCATTGACATTAGCTCTTCCTACACCATGGCGAACAACGACATCGCGTGAGGTGGAGTATCTCATGACTCAAACACGCCCGAGAAGACGGCCCAGAAGCTAATCAGGTAAGCTGCCGTAGTGCATTCGCTGCTTACATGGCTGTCGTTCTGCATCGACGATCAGACGGGTCTTGAACCATTTTAAGATACATTTGCCATCGTGGTGTTCGCATTGTTTTAAACAGATCATGTTTAAATCGGGAGATAGCGGATAAGATTCAGGCTATAGTTTGGCTATGAGTCTAAAATCTATCTGACCCTCTGGACAAGGCAGCAAATATAGTTGAACCGATTCCTCTCCTTTCTGGGAAGACGGAGGAACTCTACGACGGACAGAAAATTTCAACCAAATTCTGCGCATACGTTATACCCTTCATACTTGTATATACTTCAAATACTGGAAAGCTTCCTGGGCACGTTCAGGGAGTCTGTCCATATTTACTAATCATAACAAAGCATGGCGTGCTGGCTGCATCTTGGCTACAACTTGATTGTCGGGGTCTATTGCCATGAGCGTGTCGCAAGGAGTCGGCATCTAGCTAAGATGATCAGCCAGTAAACGAAGTTTATCTTCAACATGCCCATAGTGCGACTCAAACTGGGCCGGTCGAAAGGACAAAAGAAGAGGTAAACTAAGAGCACACGGCATCTAACTTGCTGGCCTATTGTTCGCATATGAATACGTATCTGTTGAGGATATGACCCAATGCATATTCCTTTATGTTATGGACGCACTCCACAATGGCTGTTGCGCATTGAGGACTAAAAGACACGAGCTTATTTTTCAAGAGAAGGTGGACATTGGTGCGATCAAATCAAATCTGAGCTGACTTTTTCCTGTTATGAGCCTTCGTTACATTCGTTATGAGCATTGTGAGCATGTTCTATTGGCTCGTTTAAAATTATGTGTATTTCGTGAGGGAGATGATAAATTGCTGCAAGGCTTTCCTAAAGTACCTAAAGCCAAAGCATCGTGATTTTGGTGCCAAAACCACACTTTTGGCTTGAAAAAATGAATTGGTATCTTGTTGGAATTGTCACACTATGCGGTCTTACATGCGCTTATTTTACGACAGCCATACTCGGCAACAATTCTCCATCTGATGGCTTAACTAGCTTTTCCGCTAGGTAGTCAGCTATCCGCAACGGTTTCGAAACAGAGACCAGACTAATGTCTGGCGATAAATCAATTACATTAGATGTTTATTGAATCCCGATTTTTCGTGCAGAATGTCAGCGTCACTAGCCGCAACGGGAACGAGACTTAGAACAAACGGTGAGACCGAACATTATGCTAGCAATGAGACCGGAGAGAATCATAGCGTTTGCTGGGTGACCTATAAGGACATGTTGTAACCTTAAGTTATGGTTACAATAAATAATTTTGAAAAACTACAAGAAATTTCGGCACCAAACGCAGCAGATGGCATTGCGGGCCGTAGCCGAAAAAAAAAACGGAGCCATATTTATTATCACTTATATTCCCTTTAGCTACAAATCCTTGTTAAGAACATAGCTACAAAACATGTGTAATGAAATAAAATGTTAAAGTTGAACGCTGGCTAACTACGTAACATTTTTTTCAAACGTATACCTTTATATTTTTTGAGTTTTTGTGACAATCTGCTAGTCACGATCTTTTAGAAGCAGACATGATGATTGAGTATTATTCTAGAAGTTCAGAACCTGCTAACTCGTGGAATGGCTTGACTGAATTAATAAATTGCCACATTTTAAAGTGAAAAATGGGTTTTGTTATAGGCGACCGCTTTTTGATTGAACGTGGCGCTGGAAACACCCTGGTGGACTAGCTATGTGCTATGTCTAGGGTTGTTCGCGCAGCTCTACTTGGTTTAGTTAAACGTATGACGGTTCGTTAGCAGCTCGTTGCAAAAAAAAACACTGAATTTATTGTAGCCAAATAAATCAGGCCAACAAACAACAGCTATTACGTAAGAGTCCTGTAAGCCAATGCTACAATAGCATTGGATGGACGTACCCGCATATAAACTCCACTTAGAAAGCTTTCCCTATTTTTGTGCCCATAATGCCTTATTATTATTATTATAACAGCATTTTCTGATTGCGTATCTGTTAACAAACAAATGGTTTAATTAAATACACGGAACCCCTCGTTTGTCATCATGAAGTTGCGATGATGAGTGAATAAATCTCTTTGATAAAATCAAATGAGAGGCATTAGACACAGATGAGGTCTGCAATGCGAATATTGGGCTAAACAAACAAACAAACAAACAAACAAATTATCTAACTTAACTGAATCCGGAGTGTTTGTGTGAGTGAGTCCAGATGACAATTGAGCAGTTCATTGTATGTAAAGTATCATCGATCGCTGAAGCATCCCACAACGTTCTGTTTTTGCAACATCAGGAAAACGAGCGATTGTGAACTGCAAAGTGCCATTAGGATATGCAGTCCATATTTGTTGGCTTGGATGAAAAAAATAGTCGCGGCGGTAAGCTTGTCTGACTGTTCTTCGCTCTGTAAATGAGTATCACGAAAATCACGGATTCAACGCTACAAGTATGGAGCGCTGTGGAACGCCAGAGTGACCGATGTTCTATACAACCGTATAAACAACGTTTTTGCACGGTATCGTGCACATAGATTAAATGAACGAAATATGCTATTTACTTGTATGCTGCATTGTATTCGACGAAGTGCAGAGAAGAGTGTCCTCTGACATGCGCTACGTACAAATGATCATGAAAGTGGAACTCTATTACTAGACAGGGATAGTGTGTTTCTACTTAGAGTCAATTGAAACATTTTCTACACCGACAAGAAGAGCCACATGTGCCGAATCACGATGTAGATATAAACGGTCTCATTGTTTCTTGTCCTACCTCTGTACGCACCCCTGTATTTCAGTGTGGGCTTGCTCCTAATATTATCTATACTATGATAAGGTCATCTGAATATTCGTCGCCTGAATGAAGAACAACTATTGGCCGAAATAGAGGAACGAATTACGGAATCCTGGTTAGGGCTTTAATTTTCTTTTCCATTCCTGTGCTGCAAAATTAATTCTACTCCAAGCGTATGCGATAACATTTTTCTACTTCGAACAGCCGATACGGTGTGAAGTTTGTGCAGCGTCGTTATAGATATTTTGTTATCTCAAGACACTGGCTATTTGACCTTTACAATCACGTTCGTTATTCGAACGAGTAGGTGCGCGCATTTGAAAATTGTTACGTAGCTTCCCCAGGGATTCGCGTTTACATCTATTGCACCGACACTGCACAAGCTCCTCATCAGCACATTGATTGTATGGCCTATGACCAAACTAATTCTTCCAGCCGCAGAACCTTTTGCCGCTGTCTCTTCCAGTCAGCTCCTACCTCCACTTTCTACTATCACCGCAATAAGCGAAAAGTAATTGTGACACGTACACACTACAGAGTACGTGAGCGAAGCAAGAACGGCCTTCTACCAAAAGACAGAGGAGAATTGCAATTGTTTTACCTCTCACCGTTCATTTAAGTCCATGAAGATAATAATAATAGCAATAGTAAACGCACCCAAAGTGCTCCTTTTTGTAGAGTTCGTTTAGGACCCAATAGAATAAGGCGTCTTACAGCAAGAATATTTATTCTTCTAAAAACTTCTTTACGATTCTTGTTATAGCAGTGGTTACTTCAACCTACCTACCTACCTACCCGGCGGCCTTAGAAGGTTGGACATCATCATACATACGTACCATGGCTGTCAAAAGAAAATATATGTTGTTATCTTGCACAAGCGACAAATACTCTTTTTGACATTTTGCCCGCTTCTGATATATCGTACGTTACCTTCCGGAGCTGAACGTACTGCAAATCAGAGAAACTAACTAGACATTTTTCTACTTTAACAATGTTCATTTGCCACCTTTATCCGTATCATACTCACAGCTGAAACAATTCTATCAGTATTTACACATGATCATCACATGATGATGATGATGAATTTAAATTTGTTAACACTCGTATGATTGTTATCGAACTATACCATACGTTTTTTTTTTTTCGTATATATATATTTCTTTTTTTATGTGAACACAATCACGCGACCATTTTTATTGCTTTTCCTTCTGTACATTTTTTTTTAATCTCGATTAGATTAATTCCACATCGTAGTTTATTACAAGGATCAAAAGGATATTTTTTACGATGCTATAGTATCCATGATCACCTTTCAGGACTTTTATAATTAAATTACTTCAAGTCGCGTTTGAGTATATTCGTCAAACTAGAATTCGTATGGTATACATTGTGTGAAATTTTTTTGAGTAATAGCGTTTTTGCTGTTGTAATGGATACCGAGAAAGTCCATATCAGGAGTTATTTCTTTATGGTGTGTTACGAAAGATATCGCAGTTCCTTTTACTTCCCAACAAAAATTTGCGCCTCATCACTTTATGCCGTGATTTCAATGACGGTTACTTTCTGATAATTCTGTGGTGGCATCTTCGGAAAATTAAGCCACGCTAGGTAAGAAGGTACACGGTTACGAGAGACAGTACGCACTTTACTGCTTCCATAAATGTATCTAGAAGGACACCAGGGAGAACTTCAGGTCAGAGGTCGACTACAAAGGTCAGTTAATAGGACATCATAACACACGTTAATGATGCAAGGTAAAAGCGCATCTGCACAGTATATTCTCCAATAGCCTTGTCTTATGTCAAGGGGGTCTTTCCGCCCAACTAATGGTAAAAAAGTAGAGAGCGCTCATAACACATGCACTGTTTAGCATATGATTCACACAATAGCCATAAGACGCAACAAAATCAGTTGGCAATATTAAGCAGTTGCGACGTCTACTTATCACAATCATCGTAACAAATAACACGGTATGCCTGTTCGGCCCCATCTACAATATTCATGCACTTCTTCAACTGGGCATCAACATCGCTGGTGTTTTTGGATTCACGTTATTCGGTAACAGGTCTCAGTTCAGAACGATAGCTAACGCTCAACCCAGTGGCATGCCTTTGACTATTGATGCACAATTTGCAAATGACTATTCGCAGGCAACATTCTTCGCTTATTATCTAGTCGAATTCACTTCAATCGTGAAGTCCACTTCGAAGTTCTCTCCTATAAAAACGTAACTCTTTGGTAGCGCAATTCCCCCTTTACCATTTTACAGATGCGCATAAGAGCTACGATTTCTGCTTTTCATTGGTATACAAAAACTGTTGTCCGTGCAAAACCCTTTCGCCTCTGCAGGCTATTAATTGTTGCCAGCCGCTCGTCGCATAGCAGAGCTAAGTAATGGTCTGCTTGAATCAGTGCTGAATGAATCCGCCAGGTCGTCACGTTAGGCAAAAAGCATGTGATGCCGGGAGGCGTGATCTCAGACGCTCTTGGAGGGGTTCAACCATCCCTGCTTTTACCGCTACCTCCAAACTGTAAAGATAGCCCACAAGATTGATCTGCCAGAGGCTCAGGAGGGCGAAAATGACCGAAAGGCACAGGAGCAATAAGGGTTCTAAACAATAAGCGTGTTTGTTGGCTGTAATCAATGGCTATAAGAAACCAATAATTTGAAAGATCTCTTTTCCGTCGTCTGTGTTAGGCAACAGAACAGATTTATAACGACTACACATTTTGCAAGTACTTTATTAAGAAAACATTGAAATTCAATATTGTATTCTATCGATTCCAATTGAAAAATGTAAAACGAAAAAAATTTTCTTACTATGGTTTTAAGGTATATAATACATCAATAATACATTGTAATATAATAATTTTATGCTAGTATTGCGCCATTTCTAGTGCGCTTTTTAGACATTAAGGTATTTTTGCTTTAATCAAACGGAGTTTGAAGAAGCATTCAGGTTCTGGCTCCGGTGTCCGGATTTTGTTATTATCAAATTATTATCAAGTTATTATCAAACCTTTGCCCTAAAAAAACAACCCGAAGCTTAAGTGCGGACAATTGTATATTATTATCTTCACCGTAACGCTTTGTTCTATCTACTTCGATTCTTCAAAGATATCCATTTTTCGCTCTCGAGTATACTTGTGAATCTATCGGAAGTCAATACTGCGAATAACTGATCTTCTTTTAGTAGTCTTCTTGCCATTGAATTAATACTAACTTTAGTGCATATGGAATTTTTCACAGGGAATACTACAGGGAAGGTGTAATTATACTTTACTGATCAATTATATAATCCCGAGAAAATAGTATCCCGTAAGCTCAATGCAGCCAATCTTAAACTGTATGTCCCTTACAAAATCGTTGCTTGTCTGGATTTTGAAAACCAGTGGGAGAATCATCACAGGATTAGGTCACATAGAAAACAAGTTTTAACTATATGGAAAAACAGGTAATATTAATATAGTTAGTAACCAGCAATTAACAAGAAAAATATGCAACAAAAGTTAAAAATAAGACACTATAGTTCTACGTACACCATGTACTAGCAGTAATAAAGCTACACACCTTACAGATAAGCTTTGTCTTAAATACTATAGAGTCCGCTTGAGTGCATTGTACGGAAGCTAAAATGGCAGAATATTATTAGGAATAAAATAAACTTTCTCTAACGATATTATCCCATAAATTCGCTTCGGAACTGCACCTAATTTTGGATGCAAGCCATTTTTGCTTAGGCAACTTGAACGAAGCCTCGTTCATCCTACAAGCAGCTTTTCAATTCAATTTTTCTCGAAGTCGATACCCTTACGGGACGGGTCTGTGGGTTTCGGTCCGGGCCCGTTTAATTTAACAACTATAATTGTTTGATATTAAATCCAGCCTGACGTAAAAAGGATAAACTGTAGTTTTCCCGCCTATGCCTGCCCAGTCGTACCTAAACATTTTGGAGCTATTTTGTTCGTATACGCTTGCCAGGGATATGAACCAACTCTAAATTTGTTATTAAAAAAGTGACATGTTGACCTTTAGTATATTTCACCACCGTGATTTTTAAATATGGGGTGTTAATTCAGTTTTTGGGACACAGGTGAGTAAGGTCGGTTGGCAGTTTACCTACGACGTTGCGAATGATACAGTGGGCTGACCTGTCACCCAATCTTCTTTGTACGTACAATTAAATTATATTATATTATATATCAATTTATAAAAACATTTCATTGAAATAACTTGAAAATGTTTTCATTGATGTGTTAACTCCGTTTGTAGGACGCCACCAAAGTTTAAGGAGTGGTTTATTCTTTTCGTTAGTATATAGTCAAGTAAGAATTTAGACACTTGGATTTCCGTTGGCTTATTGATTCTGTCTCTAAGTCGTCACTAACCCTTACGGACTTTCTTTATTGTTTTTAATTTATTTTACAAAAATAGTTACATTTTTTTTTTTTCGACATTTTGCTCGCCTAACCAACTGTTCAGCCACTTCAGCTTATTACAAACTCGCTTAAAAAATCACTCGAAAGTAACTCAAAGCGTATTTTCATTTTGTTGTTACACAGGTTAACTGATACTATGTCAGCTCGATAGTACCGACAGAGCAGCGATCGTACGGTTACGGTTTTAGGCGGCTTCACCACTGTTTTGCTATTCATCATATTATACATACAATCTGTGTAGACGTAAAAAGCTAACTACGTTTATAATAGAAGTGGCGTCGGATAGTGGTCAGATATTCGTTAAAAAGCTATAACCTAATAGGTTTTTTCTTTTTTTTTTTTTCTAAAATACAGTTTGAAAACGGTTTGTTGTTTGTACAAGACAAATTGAGCGCACTTGTAAACGCAACTCGATTTTTATTCTGATGATATACTGGCGCGAACAATCTTAAGGGCCGTTTCAGTGTACGTAAACGCTAATGTAAATGAAATGCCCTTGCTGTCGATCCACGATCAATCAAAATAACATGACACTATGGAAAAAACTTCTCCTCTCGAACGGGTATTTGGCCAACCGGCTCCATCCTCGCCGCAGGTCTTCCCAAAATGAATCTGTAGCAACCCAAAAAAATCAGCTCAATTCATCCACTGCAAGAGTTCGTTCGAGCGTTTTCGGCCCAACAATCAGACAAACGCGGACTTTTAGTTCTTACATCGATAAGCGGATTTGAGACAAGGTAACCATCATGGTTTTTTACGCCTTCTGAACATCTAAATTTTTCTTATTAAAGGCATTTTGCAAACATTGAAAAAAATTATAATCAGAAAAAGCTGAGTTGACATTGTAATCTGATTAACGGCAAAACATCCCAATTAAACTCTGATAGTCTTTAGCAGGTCGTTGAAAATATGTGTGAAGTAGGACGTTCATAATCATGATAAATGTGATTTGATCCTACAAAAGCAGCCGGCTATTTTCCGTACACACAAATGGTCGAGCTATTTATAACACACATTTTAACTAAAGTTTCGCTTTAATTGTTTGACAAAAGCTCATAGACGAACACCTTTCTGCAATGCCAGCATCTTCTTGGGATAAGCTCCTGTTTTAATCTTCCAAAGGGAGCTGCCACGCTTTGACCATAATCTGCCCTAAGTGTAGTTATTATAGATTATCCTTGTTTTCTCATCCGTAACTATCTTTGTAAGAAAGGAGCTTTCTCCGTTCAAACTTAGAGGATGTTATCACTTGATGATATTGCGGATCATAAAGCACCCAGATCGCTCCTCCATTCACATAATCTGTGATTGTTACATGTCTTGGAACAGTCTATTTGGATGTTCCTGTGTGTCCTGCGCGTCCTTATAATCGTAACCTGCAGGGTTATATATATCTTGTCTTGGTTGCTCAAGTTACCGCTTCGAAAGCTAAGAAACCATTTTCGGACCATGTAATCGACTATAGTATTGGATTTATGTACATTGCATATTTCCTAAAGAAGTTGAGGTGCCTATCTTTCGGGACCGCTGCAACTTAAGTGACACGAGCAATCTAATGGACTACGATGCCCAAGAGAATCTGGAAGACAGCCCCACTAATATAATGAAGAAACGCTGTCCTTCCGGCAGCCAAATTTGTTTGCGGTTCCAAAATTAGAACCTATTCAAAATTCGCTTGAACTCAAAAAACAAAAAATATTTGAGCGCTTAGTTTTACTTACAAATATAGATGAAATACGCATGCTATTCATAATTGTACATATTTCATCATTGCATATGCGGGACACACTCCAGCCTTCACTGCAAAATCTAACCTAGGCTAAATAGAAGGTCTGAAGCACAACTGCGAGCGGTACAAAGCGTTCAAAAACCCCGGGATAATTTCAATTAACCCGGGGAAATGTTTACTCTGCTAATGTTTGCTTATAGACTTGAAATCCTGGAAGTCAGCGCAGTTTTTCAATCAAAGTAACTGTTGTTACGTTATGAACATCTTAAGAATGGATGGCTCAAGGGGAGCCTGGTACATTCTCTTTTTTAAAGTGCCTGCCATAATCTCGGCTCATTTTTCAAAAAAATCTTTATTCTATTTTCATAACGTTGCATGGAGACACCGAAAGGCTCAGGCGAAGCCTGAACAAAATTTTACCTAGAAACTCATGTACGCGAGACGTAATGCTCAAGTCCAACATGGCATAGATATTTCAACGAGGTTGTTGTAAAGCAAGAATGTGGTATCGGGATGACGGGGTGGGGACACTGCAGCTGAAAATGTATTATATATAGATTTGCTGCAATTATTAGCAGCAATTATTGCTTCATCAAATTATTAATAAATGTAACTAAGCCAACTGAGATTAGAAAACCTGATGTCGAGAACAAAAAGAGTGAGGTAAAGTACGATTAAATTTTTAAAAGGTTTATCTGAGCTGGGTCAGGGGCTGGGTGAAAGGGCCAACTTGCCGACAAGTCGATGTTTCAGGATAGATGCTCAAGGTGCACCTATAAGAAGCTTATCGTTCGAACACAAGCTTGCATCTGAAGCCAGAAATTTACAGAATTCCGTTTGTAAGATTTCGGAACCGGTGTACTATCTGTGCGATGCCCCGATAAGTAATGAACGATAACTTTGGCTTTTCTCAGTAAGATATTGCACACATCGTTCACTAGGGCATCGACTGATTATGCGAGAACTCTTCGGCTTTCAATATTTATGAGGCATACTATTTTAATGCCTACATTACACCCATGCGACAAATACGTCCAAGATAAGTTCCATTAAAATGTGCATTTTACCGGCGTGACTGGGTAGTTTACACATCGTTGCGTTTTGTTTCAAGAACACAATAATAACTGCTTGGTACAGATAAATCGTAGAAAAATAACGTACGGTTTTCTAACGTGCATCAGGCATATAGTCCTAGTGCACTATGGGTCAGGCTGTAAATAATATATCTGATCTCATCATTCTAACAGTGATTCTAATAATAGGCCATATTTTAAAGTGTTCATCATGTGAGTTGTTGCGTCTATTGGATCTATGGATATTCTCTACCGTTTCCGTTTACCGTCTACTTTCAGTTTTATTAATCTGCAGTTGTCAAATACCATTTTGGGAAACTGGTAGATATGAAAATGTTATAATAAATAACAAGCAGGGCATCATATCTTCAGTACTATCATAACGTCGCCGAAAATCTAAAAATAGATGTTCATTGATTGTTAAAATGTTCTGCGATTTGAACCGCTTGATGAAATTAGCTTCCAACATGAAACAACGCCTGACAGAAAATACCTAGGAACGTTATAGCGTTCCATTTCGTTGAACTAATAGCGGTCGACATTTTTACCTGAAAATCACTAGAAGAGTGCGCCTTTCTGCGTCCATACTTAGAACTCCAGCGAAACGTTCGTGTGTTACTCATAGTAGAAGATCGTGCTTCAATTTCCGCAGGTGCTTGATTCGAACGTAGTACGCTCGCTAGGTCATCACAAAGATCGCCCAACAATTCGTGTATATAAATAACTCTCTCGTATTTATTAGTTCTTGTTAGAAATGCTAATTTCAATAAGGTAAAACTTTTTCTGCATATGGAACTTGAGCAACAGTGTATGCCAATAGAGCCACAACGCTAGCAAACGAATTCGTACCTAATAGCCATGACCTTCGTATTCAGTAAAACCATAATTGCAATTGTTCCACGCTAGCACGTTATTTGATGTATAGGTATGTCTGTTTTGCCGTTCTCGTGTACGTACGGCAACGATTTCAAGTCTAGATGAAACTAATTGAGGCTAAAGATAAATGTATTTTTAGTCGAATTTGTGACAATGGCCTTTTCACGAACACGACTTGCCCTGCTCTTGCTTTAATGTCAGCAATACGTGACTGGTGGGCACGCGGGCATCCTCCTTTGGACATTTATGAAATATGAGCCCATCTAAAAGTTGCCGCGGGGCAAGGTTTCAACACGAAATATTGGATTTCAGTATTGGGAAATAAGGAGTTAAGGCTAACTCGACATGACAACACGTCCCACATTGAAACAACGATGCAGTCCGCAATGCAGTTGAATCGTTCTAAGGTTAAGAAGCGTCCCTGTAGAACCTATCAGTTCAATCAAATAGAAATGCCACAACAAACAAAAATAAGTTTACAACGAATCGTCTGTCCTACCTCACCACAAATGGGTCAAGGAAAAGAATTACACAAGCAGAGGAATGATGGCACATAGACCAAGTACGTGTACTTTTTGCTTAGTAAATGTACACTTTCTTTCACAATATGTCATCCATAACGCCACCGTTAGACTCTTGGAGCCATAAAGGAAATTAAAAAAACTATCAAATGTATACTGACAAATCATTTCAAAGAACATTTTTTCTTTAAAATCTATATGAGACAATTTGGTTTTCTTCGTACCAGAGGTGCCATAGATGAAGAACTAGAATATCCAATTTAAGAAACGTAACATGGTAATACTTGTAAGTTGCCGTGCAGTGGGAGTAATTTACCTTTGTTCACAGATATTGACTGCTTAATACGTCGTTTTTTTATAATCCACTTCAATTTTTGATAGTACATTTCAACTATATTGGAATCGTGAAGCTGTAGCGCACACCACCCGCATTAGACATATTCGCAGCTGTACATTTGCAAATGTACCAACAGTTCAGTTGCATCCATAGAGGATTGACTTTACTTGTAGTGACAAGTTACAAGTTGAGTTCGGTGCAGGAATGGCTCAACGTAAAAAGTCTATTTTTGATCCTCACATGGACCGTGTGGCACCCATTTGTTCGATCTTTTGCCCTAATAATTTATCTGAAGTAGACAAGTATAAAATTGTCATACGCGCCGAAATCGAGTGCTCACACCCGTGCACATTCAGATGGGTCGGCTTCCGCCACCCATCCACTTTCGCAGTGATGCTTCACGAGACACGGCCTCGATTTTCAAATGTTTAATGCGAAATTTTTTAGGTCGACACCTTAGAATGTTTCTGTAGAATGTAGAACCCTCGCCGGACGCCAGGTTTTGTATGGCTCTTCAATTCTAAAAGTTCTAACAACAATCTCCCACAGAATGGTCTTCTAAGAAGTACACCTTGGATACAAAAAAAGTGTCTCGATATGTAGCATTTTAATGTTGGTATGAGATTAGCGTTCGTTACGTATAGAGCTAATATATAAGTCCTATGTACGTGCGGCATAAATAGTGTGATTCAACTTGTAGTACATTAAATGATGATGAATAAATACATAAATGATACAGAGCGCGCGTATCAGGGAAATTAAGTCTGGCCATAATCACTGTGAGGCTGCTGAAGATAGGAGACCATTTTAGGGGTGGAATCAAGTGGCATACGCGAGGGAAAAGGAGCTAAAATCAAAACGCACGTCACAAATGTCTAAAATTTTCTTGGCGTTTTTCTTATGAATCATTAGCTAAGTAAAAACATCTCTGAAGAAAATGCGCACGACTAGAAGGTTATGTTGTACTCTGGAAGAAGAGATGGTGATCTGATATGAGCTCGTGCGTTCTAAAGAACGGCGACTGCAGTTAGGCGCGTACACAACTAGGCCAATATCTAGAGATGCGTAAAACATGTTTAAGAAACAATCTCAGAATGTTTTGCAAAGATTTTCGAAAATAATGGAGTTTAAAATTATAATGGTGAAGAAAACACATGCATATACAGTTACTGACACATGTACATGCAGACGAATATTTTTGTTGCACTTGTAGCTGTGCTAAAAATAAATTTTTCCGTGTATAATTTATGACCAGTAGATGTTAAACAACCTAGCTGGAGAGCACACACACACACACATAATAACAACACATAATCCCACCATGGTATATAACATGACGCATATCGATCTCTCTCTAAGATATGTGTTAAGTGAATTTGAAATCGTTAAACGCAGAAATCTTCAGTCTCTAGATGTGGCGTACTTAGCGAAAAATATTAGCAATATGAAGAGAGCTTTTCTCTGACATGTCAGCTTAACTTATTACCACGTTCACCACTTCGCTCATAATACTGAATACCTACAATGTAAAACACATGGCAGTACAATATAATCGTGTGGATTTTGATTTTTCTGCAACAGATGTTTTCGTTTTTTAAGGCTACACCTACCTAATCCATCCAACCCTCGGCGTAAGCTAAACCTACGCCTAAACTAAGCCGCCCTCAACGCCTAAGCTAACCCCTACCCATATGCCCAGCCCGAGGTCTCAGACAAAGCCACCTATGCCATACACCTAAGCTATATGCCATTCTAAGGTACGCACGTATTTTATCTGTAAAAATGTCTTAATTATATTCGAAATACTGGTAATATGCTAATAATTACGAAGACACGAACCGCAAGTCCAAATGAGCATTAATATTCCGAAAATCACTAAAAAATTATTATAATACGATATATGGAAGGATTGATAGAATTTAGAAAAAAAACTAATAAATCTTACTCAGTACACTCAAAGTATGTTTGCATACAAACTATAAACAAGCTAAAAAACTGAGCTAATCGTCAGCAAAAATATACATATTGGCTTGACTTAAAATTAAACAAGCCATACAACGAAGTTGTACTCCTTATGCCCCTCCATTTTATATAGATAAGATTTATAGATAGATAAAACGTTTCACTGGGAGCGTAAACAAAAGTGCGATCAAATAAGAATACGACTCCTTAAGAGGCAACATATTTGAAACTTACGTTTCGTTAAAAATCAACCAATTTCTGATAAAACAAAAAAAAAAAAGAGTTTCACTGAAATAAAATAAAAGGCCTGTTGTGTCTGAACACAATCGCTAAACAAGCACTACCCTACTTTGCTTAGTTGCCAATTTCTGCACGACAGAAGAATATACACTACTATAGATACTATGGATAACCGTTCCGTGTAGCTTGTGAGCATATGACGCACGGACTAGATTTGATGAATACATGAAGGCAATTTGTATTTCAATTTCCTTATCTTTCTATGTCTTTCTTTAAATCGACATCAAGAAATTAACATAGTTATGGTGTATGTAGTTCCTTTGTCCTAAGGTTTTTCCCATGCTGGTGTGCCTTCTTCGTTTTACTAAATCAGCATTCGCATTACCTTTCGTTCCAGCAGCTCCTGAGGCTCTCAGGGCTTAACAGCCTGCCACAGTCCTTACAACCGCCATAACTACTACTACTACTACAACTACTCCATTTCCCCTTAATGGTGACTCGGTAGATAGCTTTGCCTGCCCGTGACAATGGCTACAATAGAGACGGCAGCGGCAGTGTCACTTCATACTCGACTTCCTAGAGGTGACAATTCGGGACACCGGCACAGGCTGTGATGTTCTGGTACGGTCTGAAGACGCTTCCTTGGGATTAGGCTAGGGAAGGAAACGGGCCGAAAAAAGTCAACGGGACAACGTAGCTCCTTTATAGTCAGCTCTTCAGGGTCTTAAAGTACTCCTATATAAATAAAGCTCGCTTTCCGTCTCGGATACAGCACCAGCAAGCACTAGTGCATGCATGGCTGCAGTTGTCAATGAATTATTGATATCTAACACTGGTAAAAATGTATAGTACATATAAATGCTTTTCTTCTCACATTACAGTAGTAGAACAAATAATATTGCCCGTTACGATTTTAGAAAACGAAATAATTATCGATCCACGCAGTATAAACGTTTTAGACAAGCTTTTTGAGGTGACAACAATTCAGGCCATATTAGATATCTGTTCGACGTCTGAGATTCTAAAGCGGAACTTATCTTGCATCTGCCAAGAGACGCTGTAAACGTTAACTCGCTGCACTGAATAGATTTCCAATCGTATCAGAGTAATTAGCTTCGTCTGATAGATTCATCGTTAGTTATTACGGTTTGATCAGGCTAACATAAAGTGTCCGTAGTAGCATAGTGGTTAACGTATTTGCCTGTTAATCTCAGGGACGTGTTGTAGTGTGGGATCGAACACATAAAAAACATATAAAGGTAGCATATATACCGCTAGGACGTTACCTATCTATTAAACAAATCAACAGTGTGTGGGAATTTAGCATTGCGGCCACTACCTTTGTGCTTTCCATTATCCATATCGGGGTCTTCCTCTACACTGGCCGTACTTCTTACATTTACTGCTCTCTGATTCTACCATGTTTATTATTTCGTTTAGCCTTACTTGATTTATATTTCGGCACGTTTTTGTGCCTTTCCAAGGAGCACTATAGTAGTAAAAGAATATTCACAATAATCTGCCATCAACGTAGTACGGCGTCTGTAGATTATGTAGAAACGAGAACCTTGAATAGGCCTTTGTACCAGGAAGACACTTGCGGTTATTAACGGATAAACGAACGATAATTAATCACAACGATCACTCGCATGTGTCCTACTTCGTAGTTACTGCGAAGACACTTTAGTATATTTATGTAGTTGCTCAAAATAAAATCATTTGCAGTCGGTTCCAATCAGCTGCTTCGGTCGTTTGAACCGGCCGAGTGAACGCCGATCCAAGCGGTACGGCCAAGCTAGCGCACGAGCAAACAGAGGATTTGTAGGTTTTTTTCTTCTAACGTTACCCTCACCATCGTTGATTCATGCTAAGCTAATTAATTAGGATTTACGCTAAAAGTAGAGTTTTGATATACGCTCTGCGTTAAACTACATTGGGCCATTACCGTACTTAAGGCTTAAGCATTTGTAGCAGTTCAGTGATAATGCGTCTAGCGCTTCGAGAAGACTAAAGAGAACGTCCAGCAGTCACTACGAAGTTCTTGAACGAAAATATTACTGCATAATCTATGATATATACATTTCGGATAAGCTAAGCTTTGTTTAAGATAAATTATCTTGTCAGTGGTGCTCTTGTTAAGTTACACTTAGCCACAACACAGATAGCTGATTGAAGTTTTTCAATGATAAATGAAAGAATGCATGAAAGAATGGGCCAATTCTGATGCATAAGTTTCTCACATTGCTTTTTCTAGGTGAAAATTAGCGTAACTCCTATTGCTTGTATCATTAGAACGTCAGTACGCCTTTTCAACATTATCTAATGAAGATTAAATTGCAAACAGTCAAAATTCTCGCCCAAGTTTTCGGATAGTTTCCTTCAAACAATTGTCTATAGCGAGCGTTATGACAGATGTTAAAGTACTAAGTAAGTATTGTTAATATTTGCGTCTGGTACTGACGCTAACTATTTGTTTCAGACGGCTGGCTTCCAGAACAAAACAAAATGTATCGACGCCTGATTCTGACTTTAGACAATGTCATGTGTTTCTAAGTTCAGCAGGCAAACACGCTACAACTGCGTGATCACGGGGAGAGCTTTTAAAGAATTGGCTTAAGGTAACTATCAAACTTGTATTCTTTTCGGAATTGGTCCTCCTTAAAGTTTACAGTCCGATCTATTATACGATAATTCTAAAGGGCCCCAAACAATAACGTTAAAGCGTTCGTCATTCTGCAAGTATTTGGTATTGCTGTTATATTAAATAAAATGAAGTACTTATACCAAGGACAGCCACCTTAATTCCTTATAGCACCTTAATTGATTATTTTTACTAAATCCTAGAAAATGGGCAGTCGGCGACTTCATTGTCATTTCGGTCAACCAAACTTAAATCACACCATGGCCCTTCAAAAGACGTTTGCAGTCTGCAGTTTCTGATTAGTCTATCCCAACTCTATACCGACTTTTCTGGTGTACCAAGAACGTCCGGTTGTCGATATATTTTCAACGAAGCTAATCAGAGCTAAGGTAAGAATCACTTGCTTTCGGAGGACGCATGTAGGCGAGCTCACATACCCATAGCAATGAACCTCCTTGCCTAAACTGCGACTACGTGAACGGTCAAATACGAAAATCCGTCGCTACGTGTAGATGTAGGCAGCCACCTGGAATTCGTCCACTAAAACATCGTGAATCTCAAAATCTACACGCAGTATCTAATTGAAACTTTAGCTTACCGTACAGCCCTTCCTTGAGCCATACTTGTCGTCCTATCTAACGAGCTCAGATGGATTTTGGGTCCAAAATTGAAGTACAGCCTACGTCGTACCCTCCACGCTGTGTCCTAATACCCGACACACAGGGCGTCTAAGACGAGGGTGATGAAATTTAGAAGGGGGCAGGATCGCGGCCACAGACACCTTGAACCTTGTGGGGTCACTTTTTGCTTATGTTCACCCGTTCCCGTATTTGAAGTTGGCCATCCTCTGCTTTGGGAAAGGGGGGGGGGGGGGAATTAAAAGGCGTGAAATTTCGCAAATGCCACCCCGATGGTCGTGAGACTGTATTGTTGATACGTACTCATAAAGCATTTGATTACTATCAGCAAAAGCACATAAATGAATCTCCATTTGTTAAGAAATAGATAGTGGCTTTCATTATCTCTGCAAGGTGGCGCTAGATATTTGAGCTAATACGCAGATTATCATTTTGCACAAAAATATGATTAAATGAAATCTGTCATCATTATTTAGCATTTAAGGGAGTTGAGTGAATAAGCCTTATCTATTTGAAGGGCGGAACACAGTATTCCCATGGACTGAGCTTTCCCACACAATGGTGCTGAAAAATGGCCAAGTTAGCCTTAAGTCTATTGAATTAATATTAGCACAATACACACTGTTGCCAAAAAATGTTGATATCCGCTATTACTTCGACTCGGGCCCGTTCTAGAAAGAAGAGAGAAAAAAGAAGAAACATAAAAAATTAAAATAGGTTACGGGAGAGGTGTTGCTCGTGCAAAACTAACCATTTTCCTCGATTATGATATAACTAAGTGGAGCGGATGCAGTAATACTCGGCCGAATGTCCAGTATGCTCAGTGGAGATACCTTTACGCCACGTTACAAACAGCTCTTATTGTCTCGATGAGGCTTTTTCGTGGCAAAGAAAGTGGCTTATCAAAATATTTTTATTGGATTTTACTTAGTCTTCACACTTTTTTGGAGGTAATGATTCCAGCTCTATTTCAGGGGAGACAACAAATTTGTTGATGATATGAGTTTTGATATTTTAATGTCGTAAAGAATGGCTTTCGTTGATTAATTTTTAGGAAAGGAAAATACATTGAATGTTAATAGACCGTCAAGGAATTTCGGACAATTCCACATTTTCGTATTGTCCAAGATTTTTTCGGCCTTGTTGGTATAAACAGCCTCAATAGAAAAGAACTTACTTATAATCAATAATTTTAAGGACTGACAGATTTGTTTGATGGCAGGCAGTTGACAAAGACAGTACCCTATCAAGCCCTCTCGGTGCTCGGACTCAAGCACCAGATCGTATCCCTATATTTTTCGAGGTAACCGAAGATATGATCCGACACGAGTGTCACGTGTTCTCACCAGATGCAGTTATCGATCTTTGGGAACTAATCTTAATACCGTGCACATGCTTAAGTATAAGCATTTTATGTCGAGAGCTATGGTTCTTTTCAAGTCATAGGGCTCTATCTTCCAGGGCATATGCCATTAAGAACGAATGGGCAAATACCTAAGAGCTATGGACTAGTTGTTTGCAAGAGAAATTCTAGATAAACGCTGTCCTTGATTATTGCACACTGACACAAGAAAATATATGAAGGTTAAATATCTAGACATTAGTCGTTTGAAAAAATGTCGCCGTCCCAACACGTGAATCGTTGCTTATAATTCTCGACGCATATGATTCGTTAATATGTAACGAATAGAGGAATTTAGATGGCATTTTGAGTTAAACGTCATGTTGATAGAGTATTTTAGTGAGTTCTATTGGAACAACTGCCCTCAAAGGCATGCAGAACGGGCCGTCCGTAAGTGAATTGACAAAAATAATGCAACCACCTAATACCTTCGTTACTGAATGACTCTATATGTAACAAACATCTAAGGATAGATTATTTTCTTATTTTTATCCAATTGTAGCTTGCCAGTGGGATTAATATCATAGCCTTAGGTCAGGCTTAGGTTTGATCGGGTGACGAGCAGCATATACAGATCTGGAACGTTATATATAGGTTTTTTTTGTGTTAAGTCCTGCAAATTTGAGTTTCATCTTATATAATCGCCTGCGTTGGAATTGTTCGTGACTTAATATCTCGTTCAGAGTTAAGCAATGGAGGTTTTTGAATTAGCTTTTGTTTAAGTTATTTCGTGCCCCTTGAAAGGGAAAGCCTTCCACTTATTTCTGCGCCATTTCAACTTTAATCTTCGATGAGAAATGAAAGTTAGCCAACAGTGCCATACTGCAACATCGCCGGTTACGTACAGATACGTCAGATGTATACGGTATATATAATACCTTAGATGTAAGAAAAATGCGGAAGACTTTCTGCTTTCCATACGATTCTTGATAGTTCTATATTTATACTGACAGTATTACGGGTGATTCTTAGGAAGCGCGCTCTTCTTCGGTCTACTTCTTTGCCACGTAGAAAAAAGCTATATTCATTTATAAATGACCAAAAACAGATACTCTAAAATCAGTTTGTTTTCGAAACATTAAGATATTTGCCACCGCCAAGATTCCGTGCATTGAATTTCCGCGCAGGAATCCGGCAAAGCCGACTTGGATCGAAACAAAGCGCCTCAAAAAATTTGTGCGCCAATTAAGCAAAACACAGTCGTTTATAAATATTGCCCGCGTACTTATTAACGGGCCGCCTAAAGTTACTGTAGGATCTTTTTTACCATCCGCTACCTGACATTTTGCCTTACGAATATATTTTTGGCATCACTCGTAACATTACGTTATTTCACGCTAACTTATGTGGTTAACTTTGTAAATAGATAAAGAGAGAGACTGTAATGAAAATGTATAAACTGCTATGCGTCCTTATCGACTAGAAAACACGTTGACCGAAAAAAAGCGACCAAAAAACTGCTTTATCTAAAGTGTCAATTAGCAAACAATTCATTTAATGCTATATATATATATATATATATATATATATATGTTGGTATTCTTTTAGGCGCGGCTACAATCGTCGACCCAGTAGCTAGAGGGCTTGTAGAAGAATAGCTGTGTTACGACTCTTTTGAAGTGGTTCCGTTTCTCGTTTGTATACCCACAAGGGGCAGGCCAGTCTTTGAGGGCCTTACAGCAAGCTGGACCGCTATGCCGTGCTGTTCCATGCACAGAAACGTACTGAGCCAACGCGCATCTTAATGAGGACTTATTCGGTTTATTCACGGGCTGTAAGCACTAGCTCAGCGTTCCGCTATCTCGGGATTTACGGCTGCGTTCAGTGTCGCGAGATTGGCAGCGTCCTGCGAGAATTTCGTCGGATTAAGGCGAACACCCGAGTAGCAAGCTCGCCATCACACTGGCTAGGACTTTTGCACAGACGCGCTGCTCAAAATAAGCCATCCAGGAGAACGCCGCTAGCGACACTTACAAACAAGGAGAGAGGAGGGCGAGGAGAGAAACTCTCTTCGTTGGTCCGTCCTGCGTACCGTTGCCGTACGCAGATCGCAGGCCGTCGGGAGATTGAGTCCGATGTCCAATGTAGACAGACAGAGGTACAGACGCTTCAACAGCCACCGCGCTCGCTCTCGTCGTATCCTCAAAGAAATTATAGATGTGATCGTACGCAGGCATCTGAACGAGATAGGATTCAGCTGAATTCTATTTCCAATAGATTGTCAGCGACGATATTTCGTCTTTCATTTAGGCCGTTTTTGTTTTACCTGAGATTAGCTGACGACGAAAACTTAAGTCTAGATTGCCATAATCGTCAAGCTCTTGTTATGTATGGTAGTAGAGCGGGCAACACTATTTTCCCCAATATGTTCATTTACGTAAACTGTGTCGTTGGCAAAATTCGAGGCAGAATGGTACACATATTGGGAAGTATAGCCAACATTATTAATAGTAATAATTCACGAAAGGTAATGCTTATACCACTTAAAAGTTATTTAAATTGTGGCAAACGTATTCAATATACTAACGGCAATTTTGTTAGTAAATAGTTTTACAGACACAAAAAATAATTCGGTGTTGAATGCAGTGAAACGGTCGAATGGTCCAAAGAGCTGAACCTGGGATGTAGAGAGATAGAGAAGAATTGTGGGTTATCCATTGTTACTCATGCAGTTAAAGGTCTGCTATCAAGAGACGATGATAAGCGAAAGTTTCGATCCTAAGCAATAAGTAACTGTACTATTCTGCCGAAATCGACTAGGAAAAACCGTAGTTCAGCTCCCAATATCGTTTATGATCTTCAAGCCATTCTATCTGAAGTCACATGCGGCAGTACTTCAGAAAAATATAGAATCGTTTCAGTGGTAACATTGTAATGAAATTATTATAATGCAATAAGTGGCTTTGTTAGTATTTGAGGTTATCAATAGTCAGGAACGTAAATCACGAAAAAACAAATCTTAATCTAGTAATCACGAATAAGCTGGGCCGGATATCGTCGTCGGTCTAATTTTATATTCGCAAGGCGAGCACGAATCGTTTGGGATGTATAGCAGAAGCTTTGGGGTAATTTCACAGGGCATGTCACGGCGTTTACGTCGTTTAATGTGTAGACGTGAGACGGATTTTATCAATATCTTAACTAGCTGACGATAATAATTTGGTAACACTTTTAGGCGACCGAAGGACTGTACGCTCAAGGAGGGTAGGTTATTAAAGTTTAAATACAGCGCAAATTGGGACAATTTAAGGTAGATTTTAGTTTTCGCACTACAGATAGTGGTCTGGATAGTTCCAGCTAGAGATTCAGATTTCTAAATAATAAAGTAATTGCCGTCGATAACTATAATTTATTTTACTATTTAGTCGTGTTTCAACAGCTCCATACGCGCTCATTTAGCTTCTCTGCGTCGTCCCAGGCAACGACACTCTGGGGACGATTCAAATGGGGTCTTCTCTAACATCACCGGTCGGTAGGCCCATGCTGGCGCATCGCAATAGCACATAGAGATGGAAGATGAAACTCTGGTGTAATATCGACTTGCTGGACCGCTATAAAGGTTTGGAGACGAACAAATGCCGACCACTCAGCAACCCAGCGCGTAGCAGCGACTCATTCTGCCGACAGGCGCCCACCGGTCCCTTTCTATTCTCCTTGTTCCTTTTCACCTTGCAGCGTGCTGCCTATCACATGCAGTGTTTGTTGTATTGCTGTAACAATAATAGCGATGTTTCCTTAGCTGGTCACATGGGACCGCCCGATGGTTCCTTCGGCATCACTTTGCCGTACAGTATAGCAACGTATGCCTGCGTGGGTAGATGGCCATTCAGGGCCATGTATATATGTGTACGCTTGCCTGGATCGGAGTGTATGGGTCTACATCAAACGCATGGACAGACTCATGTATACTTCTCCCTGCATGGATACGATTTTTCGTCAAGATGGACATAGGCCTCTCTCCGCGTAGACCAACCAGTGGTGCTTTCATTGAGAGAGGTTCTCAATGGCGTCTGACTGGTTCCTCGAGGGACCCGTACACCTACCAAGAAGGACCGCATGATCCCAACTTAGGCGGGAATAGCTAACAGAAACCATTTTAGATTTTAGCTAGCTAAGAAACACAACTCCGAAACGAAACAAGTGCCTGCTATGCATTCAATTATATCTTTGTCTAGTACATGTTTCATCATTTAGGTAAATGTACATACTTGTCCATAACCACATGTTTCAAATAAACTTGACACGTAACTTCAGATCTATATGGCTCTAGTTACGATTGTTTTACCATCTTACACGATTCGAAACCATTATTTGACATCGACATGCACGCATGCCTTTGTTGCCGAAGATGCGCCTAGTTGAGACATTTCATTAAATTTGTATTATTCGATTTTGCTGCCTCGAGTGTACGCGGCATAGTCAAGAGGCCGTTAGCGGGAATTTTAATACTGAGACGAAGCCCTGTACCTAAAAAATAACCATCTCATAAATGCGATAGCCGCATCTAAAAGCCCTTTTTGTTTGAGATTGCCATGATGGAACACGACGTCTCGCAGGTATGTTATAACTCAACGCACCCTTTGAATAGGATTTTTGTTTATTCTATAATTTTCGACACTCTTGTAATCGTCGAAGATAGGTACGGTGGGTTCAGCCGTGGATGTGCGCTGAAACCCAAAACCAGAGTCCCTGTTTCAAGTAAGAGCCATCACTCTTTCTTGAAGCAACAAAAGTTCTCGATTTAGCATACACGTCAATGTGTATTGCGTGGCCTTAATTCCAAGGTTGTGTCAACTAGAAACCTACAAGGCTAAGTTTTTCCCAGTTTTTTTTTAAAGTGCCTAACTTTACATATCCAAGATCGCCGTTAGTTTTATCAAAGTGTAGTAGTAATGATCACGGGCTAGAATGAACTTCTATATACATTTAATGATACTTTTGGGATACCAGAGCTGCGCCTGTTACTAAATAACGAGAATTTAAACTTCTCTTAAACGAGACGTACCTAAACGCTTCACCGTGTAATCATTGATCCATTAGCTGGAGTCAATGTAAACTACAAAATCTTATCTTAATCTGTCTGCGGCGGAAGTAAGTGGCATGACCATTACAAGCCGACAGATTGACATCCGTCTGTTATAATTGTTAGATTGAGTAAAAATACGATTGAGTTTTACTTAATTGTAGAATATAATAAATCTGTACTACGACAAAAGTATAAATTATAGAACAATTTACATATCCGAATCATTGTTGACAGCACGTGACAGCAAGATACTTTACGCCAGGCTACCGTTACTTCTTAATCCAATGGTATAATCATTGAGGGAATTTAATACACAACCACGGAACATTTCTATGATGTTTGCAGACTTGTTGCATCGACGTGAACCCACGTGCTTCAGACATAAGTTTATATGCCAGATCTATCTACTTTCTCTTATAAGAAAGCAACCTTTGCTAAACTCGACTGCTACTTATTTAAGTATTTATTTACTTATTTAAGGGGATAATGGTTTGATAGGTGGCGTGATGCCCCCCCCTTCAAGCTATAGATCCTGGCTATATTTGTTTTCATCAGTATTCTTGACGTTTATATAATATGCCTGTATAACGAATATATTGCAAACAACCTCAATGAAACGGTTGGCCATGCCATAAACATCGTTCCCTACAGTGAGGCATCAAAGTTAAGACCTTTCAGCAGCTAGTAGAAAAATGCATTGCATATAGTTCCTGTCTTCCACAATAACGAGCGGTTCCGCGGTAAAAAAAAATGCTATTTATTATTAAAAGCACGCTCCACCTAAAACAAACAAGAGATCACCTGGACAATCAACCGCCTCATGCTATTAACTATACCACGTATAGCCCCATGTACTATTATACAAAGTGAAGTTCAAAAGAAGGGCGCAAGCTTATATTTTTCAATGTCTATGTGCTCTACCAGCTTATCCAATATCAAACCAGACCTTCAAACTTTCTGTAACTAAATAAGGCTTGCCATGAACATCTATTTAGATTTCTTCTTTCAGGCGACCACGTTTCTCTTTTAATATTGACGAGGCAAGGAGAGCAAGGATTAAGTCGATGCTGGAATCGTTCGTAACAGAAAAGGGACAGAACCGACCCATGTTACAGTCCATGTTAAGAGACTTAACATGGACTAATGTAATGTTCCGTACAAGTTTCAGTTTACAAACCTACAACCCCCCTAGGATTTAACAAAACCTTAGAATATGTTAAATAACTACCAAGAAACCAATTCAGCGGACAAAAAACAGTAATTGTCTATTTGCTCTATTGAAATATACATGTAGTGCAGGCTTCCATAAGACGAGAAATGGGTCTAAAAAACTGAGTTCTAGGATAACCCCTTTTTGTGTATTTGAAAATGAATTACTTATCTGGAGCCTTAGAAAATAGCATTATACAAGCTATAATGGTTATTATTATTTTACCTATTATTTGTGCAAAAAATTTCACTCAGTATATTTTAATAGCGTTAATTTTGCACAAAGCTGATTTCTGCTATAGCAATCAAAGGTATTGCCGTAATGCAGAAATACGAGCTGGTAGATTTGTCCCTCTAAAAGTGTATAAAATTAGATCTTCATCGCAAACTCACCAGAAAAATATTGAGGGAAAAATACCCATATAAATGTCACTGCTCGAAAACATCAACTATGAGCCATAATATAGCAAAATTTATTTAGATGTATCTAAAATGATAGTAGGTGATTTTCAATGAAAAAAAAATGCCCAAAATAATGGCCATCTTAATAGATAATTTTTTCTACATTTATATAGACTTATTGATCATTTTCTTAACATAGAATATCCACTTAATATTTTCTATTTCAGTTGCCGAAATATTTGAGGCTAACATATATCTCATCTGAGACGTAGCATCGTCTAAAATCAGGAGTCCGTTACGGTTTAACGCATGACAGAAAATTTACGTGTTGGCTCTAGCGACCATTTTTCTGTGACGTATCTGTGAGTTTTTACTGATTACTTCCCATTTCCCAACGAATAAACTTTGCTCGGATCGCTCGACTTCAGTATTAAAAAAATAAGTGGCTTGTAAATATCAGACATGTTATTTATGTCAAAGAGCTTCTGCAACAAACAAAGATACACTTGGTGCTTAAAAAAAAAGGAAAAGTGTTAGTCGTATAGTATTTAACTGATGAGTAAATTTCGTTAATTATATATACGTGGATTACAAAAAAATAATAAACATTTCTTCCTTAAAAATTCTATAATTTTCTTCCAGAAGCAGTAAGTATTTAATAGATTACAATATTTGTAATAAACATTTAAGTCACTTATGAGGAATAATAAAATTTACATTGAATTTATCGAAGTTATGTTTTTTTTTATGAAAATTTATATAGATTTATTTGAAATTAAAGCTAAACAACGGTACTTCTAAAAAGGGACATTTTTTAGTCAAGAAGTGGCATTTTGAATAACAAGAAGGTATTCAGTGGCAATTCCGAAGCAGTTCCACCTTGAGTGACTTTTCAGAAGTCATTCATAGTCACAGTAGGAAAACTGCTACGAGCTTTCATTCCTTACCTGTGTAGCTCATGGATTTGAAACAGCTGTTTTGCCTAGCCTCTGTTACAGGGATGTATTAGTTTTACTTGCCAAACGCGACGCTGACAATTAAAACTAACGCACACCGAAAGTCTTTCATCTTCCATCCTACCTTCAGTCGTATAACGAGTAAACGTATTATAAAATATTCTATTTTAGCTACTCTTCATTGATGAAGGTATTACTTATATACCAGAAGGGCCTAAGAAGAGGCGATTCAGTATCGATTTTTTGGGCCACTGCCTCAATTAAGCTTCTACTTGAAGGAAAAGGACGAGGTAATCTTGACAGTAATTCTAAAGTGATACTACGTAGTCCTTTGGACAATCGAAGTTCCAAAGTGAAGCGCTAAACGTTCGCTAAAGGTGCGTAAGACGCTACACGGAAGCGTTCACTACGAAGGCTATTTTTCACTTCTCTAAATTGGAAATGGTGAGGTGCCGGAGATTTTGTCGTATTGCGTATTCATCTAAAATCGGTCATCTTTGTCTAGTAGTAAGTAGACTAATTAGCTAAATTATTTCGAATTTTATTACACGAAATGAAGCGTGTCCACGATCTGTTTTAACTCTGAACGTCTCAACCATTTTTATATTTAAGAATCGAACACTGGGCCACTGGATTTATTTTTTTTTTTTTATTTCAAACAAGGAAATTACTTCCTTCGCGGTACGCATTCAGTGACAACTCAAGTTTAAGTTTACTTACAGAAAGTATCGTCTCTTTGGTAGCCGTTTAAAAAATCACTGCCATCGGCGCTATTTCCTGTCTTTGTTCAGTACGTCTACTTCTGTTTCGGGTTTCCCTATAAATTCTATTCTAAAAATACAAAATAGCTTTCCAGGAAAATGGTACAAGTCAGGCAAGGTAACCTGCCACACGTTCTAAAACCAGGTCCTTACATCTTTCGTCACTTGCAAACTATTCGATAGCTTTTAATACGCTTAATTAGATTGCATGCATATTGCGCTTTCAGGTAGAAATTAATGACTTATTTACACCTGCCTCCTTGCTCATCCTATTGTCGTGTTTGAGCAAAAGGCTCTAAAGGACATAGGCTGACGTTTTCCAATCTACGACACTATAATAACGATAATGACAGATTTACATGTTTAGCTCCTTGAATTTCACTGGCCACGGTATTGGGGCAACTTTTGTTTCGACCGTTTTAAATCGAGATAAATAGAAGTAGAGCATCATCTGGATGATAGAAAACTATTATATATCTAAAATCACAATTAAAAAAGCTCGCCTATTAGTAAGCTGGTTCGCAGAACATGTTCGTCTCACGCTTCAAGGAATTGCTTTAAGTAACGTTTTCACACAATACAAACAAAATCAGTGCACAATAAGAATATACCCTTAGTGCAAACATGGAAAAGCTTCCAGTGTATACCTATATCTATCTATAAGAAACTGAACACATAATCCAAGTGTTTCGGAGACCCATTTTAAGATTCTACTAGGACTATGTCCAGGGCTATTGTATCAGGCTTTTTTGTATTTGCCAATGCCTTTTCTCGTTTTACTAGAGCTCCCTCCGGAAGGAGCCATAAACGCACTGTTAAGCTAGGTTTCGTTCCCTCCGCGTTCCTTAGAATAAATAATTTGCCCTTACGTAAAATTCAATTAATTAAAATTACTAGGTTGTAAAAAACGATAAAGCGACGCTTCACGATTCGGGTGTAATATAAGACCAATATTGATCGACGACGACAACTATGAACATTCTGCTCCACTCTTAATAAATGGGAAACAGACGAATGAGATAGGAAATATTTGACGCGCATCAATATTATATAGTGTATTATATATATTAGAGCGGCTAATTCGTAGTTCGTACTCGTATAACGGTACTAGTGTACGGTAATGAAAATTGGTGGCAGCGACATAACAGAGAAAATGACTAGCCGAAAGACTAATCAAACTGACGGTGGCCAACGAGCCTGCCAGGTTAGGGTCTGTGATGGAACGTTTGACAGAGTGTGGAGCGTTGTCACTGAAACTACAGTTTCTTGACCATTGGGCCTGGCTAATATAACAGGGCCTTGGAGACAATAGATTATTTGATTTATTTCTTCCAATTACGTAGAGTTTTGCCAGATTAGGCTTAGTGCCAGTTCGAATCGCTCTAGGCGACCAGGTGACGTAGGATAAGTTCAAATTCAAACTTTTTCCACTGAGAATAATATGCAGAGGTCCGCAGAAGTGATGAAAACTTATACGCGTTCACCCAAGAAAAGCGATTTCTGCTAAAGTCCGTTTGAGTTCAAGGCGCTGTTAATCCTCAGTCAGCCAGTTTGCGTAGTAGGTCAAGCTTTTGTGCCTGCTGTAGTGTACAGCGTCGCCTTCAAGTTAAGGATTAACGGTAGCCAGACCGGATCCGCTAACGGAAACAAAGCACCCTTGCGGATGCAAAGCTTCGAGAGGTGCCCAGTATGAAGTCGGGAGGTCTTGAAGTGGCAGTTGTTGGGAGAATGCAGCAAGCAGACCCTCGTCTGACCGTGGGTACTCGTCAACCAACTCCTGCTGTGACTTAGCGCTCCTGTTGCAAATTGCGCCAGCCTATAAAACACCCGCAATCATGCTTTGTCTTTCCGGAAAAACGGATGGACATGCAAGCATTTAGTAAACTGCACAGCGGATATAAAAGCGCTTTTACATCAGCCCTGGTGAAGAAAAGGGTCGCCGAAGGGGGTTTTGTGAGCCGAACACGTGTACTCGGAACGTGTGCCGCCATTTAAGGAACAGGAAATTCGCAGAAAACTGGTAGTGAGGGCCGATCGATTGCAGGAATGCTAAGGTGCTTGCACGCAAAGCTCAACGGGTGGTCTCAGCAGAAAAAGATTTGCTTTAAATAGAAACGCCGCGGCGTGTGACTGCCAAGCCAGTGCCGTCGCAGATCTGTAAGTTTTCTTTGAAAAATCAGCTGAAGGCGCAGACGAAAACATCGACTGGGGACCCTATTTTATAATACGTAGGCATAGTTTTATATGTTCGATAGTACAGCGACCTTGGCTGTGCAACCTTTATCTGGGTCTGCGTTTCATGAAATCATTTCTGGTTAATCATGAATAAACAAACACCATTCTAAGCTTTATTTTCCATTTTATGATACGTAAGTGAAAATTTAGCATATAATATGTTACCAAAGAGATCCATCAAGTAAAAATAGGTAGTCGTTGGAGGTTCGTTCCAGTAGATATTGCTCTCTCTTCTCTCCAAAGGAGCCACTAATTTCCAGATTAAAACTTCGGTATTATCCAAGAAATGGCTTTCGCTTAAGCTCCAAAACGTGTTTACAAACCTTGTTTTGCCCCTTTAGATTTTTAGAAAAAAAAGGTTCGTAACCTTAAGGCAGGTTTCTTGCACGTGGAAAATAATGATAATAGAACCAGCCATTATTATTAGTATTAGTAGTTGACTTTTACTCGAATTCCAACGTTAAAGCCAATGTTTATTATCGTGGCTTAGAAGTGTGCTTACATCGCCCTTGCAACAAGCTTTTTAGTAGCATCGGTGTGGGATGGATGCATTCATGGAAGCGTAGGTGACCTCTCGAGCAGAATCTCAGTTCAGTAGGCGCACTCTGTACATGTACATGTGTACAAAACGAGCGACATATTCTAATGTCGGCTGTCGCTGGCACAGTTTATGCTCTCGCACACTCAGCACAGGTACATCACCTTGAAATCTCAAATTTGATTTCATCTTATGTTAGCGTTTTCACGACACTGTTTTCATTTAAACTACTATTTAGCTAGAAAGTATTATTAAAAGTTTTCTTCTGTATGTTTTATCATATAATGCATGCATTTAGATCACTGCAAGCCTTAGAAAAGAATCTATTTCCTGGTAAGATCTTCCAGGAGGTAGCTTTCTCTGTAGTTTGTGGGATTCTCCATATACCGGTGTCGAATGGATGATAAGGACATGTCTGCGCGCCCATAGACGCACTGCTTGCTAAAGCCGTAGTACGTTTTAGACGCAAAATGCAATATAAGAAATATCACTTTTTGATTAACCCACTGTGATTAACAAAGAGTTATCAACTAAACCGTAGCCCTAAAAAAGTCGGGTAGCTGACTTTGTAAAAGCAACAAAACCACAAAAAAAAAGCAGTAAGAACTCAGGAGAAGAACAATGGTCAAGCTAAAACCGATAAGTTTGACAAAGCTAATGCTTTCTTCATTTATCAAGACAGCATTTGCTGAAATGTACACTTTTTTGTAAACTAATCTGCCCGCCTAAAGACACCATTGGGCTACTTCTATCTTCACACAGAAGTTGAAACCTGCTAATTTTAATAAGCTGGCGCTAAACACGAAGAAGCAATCAGTGTTTTTATTGTAAAAATAAGACGATTTGTCAAACAGCACTGCGGAAATGTCTGTTTTCCACCACTACACATAGTTATTCACCAACAATTCTCTATAGTCAGAAGGACGAGGTGCTTGTATTCCCACCCCCTTTTTAATGTACATACAACAGACTGTGATGATGACGGTGGGTACTAACGGCGGTGGGTCTCGGAGGAACAAGATAGCCTTGCGTGGCACCAGTGTTCTTCCTGTCTCTTTCTTCGTGCCATCGTAATGCTCTCGAAAGCAACTACACAACCGGTCACCCTTTTGCTCCGTCCAACAACGGCACGACAGGCAAATTCATTGTCACTCTCATGTCACGTCCACAATATACGGAGCACCAAGTTTCTATGGAATCTTGGCAGTCGACGGCGGTATTCATTATTTAGTGCAGGCCGCTAGGGGCAGTCGTACCTACGGCGCTAGGGAACAGAGGTGAGGATCGGGGAGTGATGGTTCTGTGCCGGGAACAGAAGCAGGACAGGTATTGGCTAAGGTGACTACATTATGCAGCCAGTGGCTTGGTGGCAAATCTCGTCTCATGCAGTTGGTAGCCCCTCCTAGCTGGTAAACCTTCCAACGGACAGCAGGCACTATCCAGCGTAATACGCAATCGCTTGTTACTGTTAAAGTCTGTCTACGGTCGACCAACGTTCTCTACCGTCTGTACCGAGCAGCGTAGAGGGAAAACGGGTGAATCAAATAAATGAAGCAGGAGAACGGGTAACAAAGTATACCGACTCACATAGTACGCATATGCATTGTTCTCCAATGCCCGTCCGTGTTTCGTCATTCGAATAAAGCTGGCACACGTTCGTGCTGTTTTTTTTTCGTTCCATCTGATGGCATCTCTCACTAATGTTGCCGTTGTTTAACGTGTGCAATAGGCAGTAGCTATTTTCTCTCGCGATACTGCTGTAACATGGACTCGTTCCACGTAACATCAACAACGGGGAAATTTGGGCAAATTCGTTTGTTTACTGACTTAAATTCACGTGCGAACTGGATCGTTGCCAAAAGGATTTGTTCATCCAATATTGAATGTGACCTTTTTTATGAAATGTATGCGTCATATATTAGATTGCAGCGCAGTAGTCTACGGTAAAAATTGAACGTGCTGCGCATAAGCCCCACTGGTCTGCCAAAAAATTTTCTATTTTCCAAGGGTTGACAATAACAAAGGGGTTTAAGCTCCGCTGACCATTCTTCTGATTCTTGCCAGAATCAGACAATAAGAGCGTGGTAAACAGTCACGAAGTCAAGAATCAAGGGCCATCAGTTGTTTCGTTTGAATAAATGTCGACTTGCACTTGTTTCAAGGGGATATGAACCATTGTATCTGTGACTGCGGTCGACTAACCATTGAGCAACTGCATCGATATAGATATTTATTTTCATTTATAATTATATATGCATTAAATTACTGAAAAAAAAAAAAAAACTCTAGCTAAAGATGTCAGATGACTTGCAAGACGGTCGATAACGATACCTATGAATTTTTCACAAGATTTAATCACTGCTTTTTTTTTTTGAAAATGTTGCAATCCAGCGGCTATGTGTCCGTGTGAATGCCTGCAACAACAAAAATACAGAATATGTCTAGCAGTACCCTATATCTAAATAAGTTTAGGTCACTGCGGCGAGACAATGAGCTATTACATAGTAGGACATTTCGCCAGCTGTTCCTATTTGAAATCACCTATTGATAGAGTGACGATGAAGACGGCTAGTTAACTGAAATACGCTCGTGCGGCTACATAGCACAGGCTTGATATTTATTTTTAGGCGAAAGGAGGACCGTATTAGCACACAGAACGAAGCTATCAATACCATACGATAGTTGACATGTACAGCATACGGTACTTAGATTGAAAGAAACTTCGGCGGGTTATTTGCTGCAGCGCGAATGAAGTTATTCGACACGAGCAGAGAATCTGTTCTTTCTGGAACGAAACAGTAAATTGGACATATCGAGCAACGGCGCATGGATTTCGCCATTTAAAAGAAGATCAGCCATTACGCAATCTCTTCACGTTCGACGAGCCACCATCAAGATCGAAGGTCTTTTTTGTCCGAGAACAAATTTTTTATCGGTCTACGTTGTTGCCAATTTTCATGTGGCTCCTCGAAAAAATTTCCACCATGGAAAGCGAAATAGTTTCAATAGGGTTCAGATTAAATAGGCTCAAATCATCAACACTATTCAAAAGCCACTTTTATACACGCAAATCCGATGTTATTAATTGAGGAATACCTAAGTAAAAACATACAGAAACTGGAGGCCATTGTACAGAAGAGAATATCATTGTTGTTTAAATGAGCCCTTGTATTTTTGGGGCCTTGGGCGCTCTCAAGCTTCATTCTGCTGGAATTTTTCGTATGTGACGCATTTAGGTAACATTCTACGAGCTTACGCACACCAGTATCGCTCGACGCATGGTGACCATTAAATCGTTAGCTGCGGATTAGAGAAGAGACATCTTCAAAATAACTAACAAGTTAGAAATCGAAGTTGTAGTTGCAGTGAACGGCGGTTCTACTGAACGCACTGACCGGCAGGAATGACATTTCTAACACAAAATAACTCGTTTTGCTTGGATAAAGTCTTGGAAACAAACGAGGAACGATGTCTATGCGGACAATATAGAGTTGCGCCGACATAATTATCATGGGTATGTATTATAAACATAACACCCGACGTCTGTTCGTAATACGGATAGCGCATCCGTGTGTCCTGCCTGGCCAGCTCAATTTTATAGCATTTAAGTACCTGTTACTCGCGCAAATATTCTTGCACAGATAGCACGTATTGTTTTGAGTCCTGGCTCCTGCGGCTTACTTTGAAAGCCAGCATGTACTGCTATACGACTATTACTCGTACGTTTAACGGAGGGCTTCCAGTCCTTTTTGCTGAACAATATTTAGGTTAGACTATTCTGTTGCTAATATCTACTTGAATAGGTATGGTATATTAATAAAAAAACAATAATTTTCAACATGCTTAGGTAGAATTCTGATCCACTTCAATAGCGTCAAGATGTCTAAGCAGGAGAATACTACTGCCCGTAGTACGCGCAAGCTTCGATACAGGCTTCTTCAAATGTACTTCACGTTCTGAAGTTACACCAATATTACCTTTAGTTCACCTGATAGTTCAGTGAATTGCGCGAGTTTTTCGTGTCGGTGTCACGTTTTCAAATTCTACACTGCTCAAGGAAACCTGTCAACAGCTCCACGGTTAGCAGTGCTAAATTTATGGGAACTTCTATAGTTCTGGGGATCGTTTGGGTCTGCGATCCAAAGGAAGTAATTGTCAGCACAAGTAATATTGCAAGAAGGATCAGTGGAGCAACCAACCGAATCATTTGCTGTGATTTCTCATCGTAACTGCTACTCTAATTCAATTTTCTCTTAACATAGAAATGTATAGAGTAACCGAAGTAAGCACCAGGTGTAAAATAAAACTTAGCTCATAGTTCACACGATGGCCAATCAGTTATATATTGGCGGCGTGAAGGCCCTCGCGATCGGTAGTGACAGGGTATCGGCGGATGAGTGAATCTAGAGAAATGGGGTAAAAGAGGGTGGGCCAATCTAGTTCTGAGCACTTGTTCATTAAGCACTCCCGGCTGGTTTCCATCAACATCAGCGGAACGTCATTCAGATAAAGTAGCCCGAAATTTTAGCAAGATCTCTTCCCTTATCCAAAGCCAAACGGAAATATTTTCATTGGAGTATTGAATGAGATACGTGAAAAAGGTTCATATGGCTTTTCTGATGAGACCAGGACTCAATTCCTGGTGTTGCCGACATGTTTTTGTGCGTCCGTTGCGTTGTGTTGGCGTGCTTTGCCGTTTCGCTCTGGAATCCGGTGGGCTTTGACTCGATGATGTCATTTTAAACTTGCATGCCCCTTCTTTTGCTCACTCTCGGTTCGTTATCGGCTGGGCATCCGGCAGCGGAGGGATTACGTACAAGCGCCCTTGTCTGAAAGGTAGACTCTCGGGAAATTGGAGAAGGAAAGGAAGAAGAACGAGAAAAAGGAGGCTTAGTCGGTTAGATCATTCACGGTGCCGGCCTGAAATGGCTAGCAAGTTAGATTTGATCAGCCCTGATAGGAGGAGCAACCCATCGTTATTGATAGGATCTCCTGATGACGATCCTTAGCTTACCCCCGGAATGGAAAGAACTTTTCTTCTAGGGCCCTTCACCACGATGCAACTACTAGATGGTTGTTATCCACTTTTTCCCCTAGGGAAAGAAAAAAAAAAGGATACAGAAAAAGAAAGCGCCGTGCGCTGGCGTCTGGTGAGCTTTATGCTTACGCCGACAATGCCAGCACAAGCTGTACCAATTCTCTGAAAAGCGCAGTCCCTTTTCAAGGCGACTCCTTTTTCTATTCCCCTGTTTTTTTGTTGAGTCATTTCTCGCTCTCACGCTGGGTCTCTTACTTCACTCGATCGATTTCGTTTGCTTTTGTACGCGACGTTTCGTGACGCCTGGTTGCTTCCAGTGCCAAGTCCAAGTTCCTACCCCTTGTGCTATCCCGGGGTCGACTTAGAAGGACTCAATATCCTCCGCACATTGTCGTAAATGTCCACCACATAAATATCACGCTGTCTTACCCCCGTAACCTTTATACTTGAGTAGCGCGTTTGGACTCATCGGTGGGGTCAGGCTCCGGCAACTGGTACGATTGTGAGAGGAGTCAGACCCGAAAGCGACTTGAAGGGTCGCAAGGTTAACAACGTAACCCAAAGTAGGCGCAGCCAAACTTGATCTTCGTAACCGCCGACTGCCATTTTCTAATAACATCCGAGAAACAACGCTAGTTATCTTGTACGGAAGGAAACTCGCCAAATGTTGCTACTCTTACATACAGCTGGCGCCACGCTCCTTTCTAAAGCCAGTTACGTTACACACCTTGTTTCCTTGATTTGTCTAAACTTTTCTGTGTGTGGCATGTGTCTCTTAGAGCCTTTTTCAAGCGTCTGAACCTGGATTAAGCACGGCGTTAAGCCCGGTCAAAACTTTTCAAACTTTACCACGCAAATAGAAATTGGCAGACAGCTGGAGTTCCCAGTGTGAGCTGTTACTTTAGGGAACAGGGTTAACAGTTGAATGTATATGTGTCTCAAAGCTCGAAAATTATACAACAAAGCATAGAAATGGTCACTCACTGGGCGTTTTGAGAAAAAATACCTTTGTATGTAAAATACATTTGATGTATTGTGCTTTTCCCTTTCAACCATTGATCAACGACTACGACGTTAGTCTTCTTGGATTAAATTCATTATATAAGTCAGACTTAATATTGCCTTGTCATACAATAATAATTAGTGCCTGTAGTGACATTTAAGCTATTTTTCATGAACTGTTTGAATCGGGGGTACCTTCCATTAACCTGGGGGTGCTATTCTATTAAGCACAAGTTACACTCGAGTGGCCCGATTAGATAATAGCTTGTTGAAGCATCGGAGTCGTATCTAACAGGAAAGGTGAAAAAGATAAAAAGTCAATTTTGCCATTTCTGTTTATATTGATGTTCGGTGCCCAATACGGGAAAATGTCAACGCTTTCACTGTAAAAGCCTATCTACTTACCATTTACAATCTCTGACTCGTTACTTTACATAGGTCGTACTCGCAATTTCAGACGATATGCAGTCCTATTTTTTAAAACTATATTATAATGGTTAACCCTGATACTTCGTTACGCGAATTCGCGCAGCTCGACTTCAATTAGCCGAAGGTTCGCATCAATAACAGTTTGAAAGAATTAAGGTAAAGCCCTAAATTTTGTTTTCATTCTTTCAAATTCATATAGATAACTGTGTAATCGATATATTTTAAAGCAGAGGACTATGTAAGCACACATTGCCTTCCCTGAACCCATTATGGACGTGCACTGTTCCCTCATGCTGAATTCTTTCACCCTTCGAAGGAATAAAAGGGTTGCTTATAAAGAAAAATTTGTTACTTCCACCAATGGAATAATGACAAGCTACTTGTGTTGGTCAGAGATAAAAAAAAAAAAACCTACTTTTTGTTAGTAGTTGCCTTCAGTGGTCCGCGCTTCTGGTTAGTGGAGATTCAACTTTATATTTTTTTGCAATGAAGCCGATACAATTTATTTCAGTATACTGATCCTACGTAATGACATCAGAGTGCGCAGTTTTGGGTTTTGCAAGCTTAATCGGTCTACTCGCGCAGGTCACAATATAAGCATAAATGACTTTTCTTCTACTAATGTAATAGGGGACACTATGACGGACCTCGTAATACTGATTTTATTTAACTTGCGTTAATAACTGTAGAGACGTAACAGAAAGTGATCGATAGGTCCGGTAACGCTGTGACAATAGTGTTTCTTCTCCCTTACAACTCTTTTTCCGTTTGCTGCAAAGTTACCACTGCATTAACGGTACTTATGGATTGCGTGCGCCTCCATCCTCAATGCGCTTTTTTAACAGGGCGCTCATTTCTTTTCGGCACGAAGCAGCCATTTTTATCAGTTTTGGCAGCAGCAGCAGCAGCAGCAGCAGTAGTAGTAGTTAAAGCGGCAGTGAGATCGGAAACAACGCTAGCAGTCCCAGCGTTTGTATATTATCATAACCTTCACTCTGGGTAAACTATTGATTTCTATTTGATCGTATGTTGATGTGAGCTCGATTCGTTCACCCTGCAGTGCCGTAACCTTTTCCGCCCTGGCCTTCTCTTGGATTTGTAGCTATCTGTACAGCGGTTAATTCGGGTTCGGTCTTGTGCAAATCGCGCATCAGAGTAGTTCGAAACCTCTGAAATATCCAGCGGCAATAAAAGTACTCGCTATTTTTCTAAGCCCTACAACTATTGCTGGCTCGACAGAGAGAAATATAGCCGTATTACTTTGTTTGTGTATGTGCGTGAGGGCCAGTTAGCAAGGGCAATACTAGCAGCATTGGCCTCAAAGCTGATAATGTTCATGCTGGCAGGGGCATTCTCAGGATCATTCACTCGCCCCATCAACTGACCATCCGTCAGTAAGCAACAGCGAGCTAGCTAATCAAGCCGAAATTTGTTGTATCGCAGCGGCGACCTATGCCGATGCTACTACTGCAGTTTCGGGCTTAATTCCCACTAGTGGCCTCTGGTCCACATCGCTGTTTAAACAGACAAACCAACGGCAGCAAGAATATTTTCGTTTAACAGAGGGATATATATCTTAACAGGGTTACGAGTGAAAATGGTATGGACCAGCGACAGGAACAAACCGCACAGACATCGTTCCGGTGATAGATGACGCGCGGTCCCGCGTACATTGTCGCCATAAACCCCAATGTCTTTTTACAGAATTGTTAACAGGTATTTGTGTTTTACGAAGATCGCTTTTTGAAAGTACCTTTGCACATATATTGTTGCTATTATGAGTTATACGAACTGTTAAAAGAGAACAAGAAGAAGAAGAAAGAAGACCGTCCAAAGAAAAGGGGCTCAGCAAAAATGACAATCGTAAGTCCACTAGTTTATTCGATGCTTATGTAGAGTAACTGTTTGAAGTTGTAGATCTGGTACCGTCATTACGCATTGCATCACATGGTTGGCTTTCAGCGCGAAACGCAATGTATTGATTTGAGCGTCGACCACCACATGTCCCCACCGGTAGTACGTAAATACGTTATCTACTACGCCTCACGAGGAGTAAATTTTGTTTGTCGGTAAATTAGTATCCACCGTGAGTTTTATCATTAGGATAATTTAATTATCGTAGTAAATAACTCTTTGCTATACAGGAAACATCATTTCAAATAGCTAATATATTAAAGAAGACGTGCATAACAGCCAAGCGATATATTTATAGCGGGAGATTTTGTGTTCGAGCTTCTGCAAAAAGGTCACAATTCCTTCGCAACAAGAGACTCTATTCCAATAGAGCATCCTGAGTCATTCGATCAATTGACAGCTGTTATTGGAATACGACACGAATTTGCTTTAGTTCAGGTTTTCTACGTAGCATCTTTTTTTTTTTGTTGGTTTTGAGAGAGCTCTACAATAAAACTATCGTTTATGCTTCTTGAGGTACCAGCGACACCAACTTACTCCAGGTCTAGGGAAGCATAAGCCTTAAATATTCAAACGGATTACCAATATCTCCGACGAAAGGCTACTAATGGAACAGCCGACGGTTTAGCCAATGGACGAGACAGAATTTCAGTAGTTCTTATCAATTTGAACCATATTGCACTTTTCCATAATAGACTACATATTGTCAAGCTAGCTGCCCGGATCTATTGGTCGTTTTTCTGAGAAAGTTGTCCGGTATTGGCCGGAACAGCAGTTATCTATTTACTAATTGCTTTGCATATTCGAGTTTCTAAGCTATCTCGTGTTCGAAACAACTATCTCTTGCGGATCAGCCATCTTAGACTGCCATCTCACATATTGTCATTGCATACTTGACAGCCTATAACCGAAAATGCAGGCTGTCATAACCTATCCTCCTATGTCAATCCAGCCATTGCGCGAGCGACACTCACACCGAGTGTCTACTAGGCAAAATTCTACGTCTTCAGATAGTTCTTCTACCGTCCTATAACCGGCCATCTGAATGCTGCCAGCAGTGTAAAACCTTAATTAATTTCGATCTTTTTGATCTTGCCTCTACCCTACTACGGATGTCTTTGTTTGTCAACTTTCGTTCGGCCTCGTTTCGGTTCACTGCTGAACTGAAGGCAGTTTCGTTCGCTCGCTGTTGTCGCGGACGGTCCGATACAAGCGTATCCAATAGAAACAACAGCGCAGGTATAAAACGCGTCTACGACCTCGCCACGCACCACGCCACAGATGGCCCTCCAATGCTTCGCACAATTCTGAACAGCAGTGTCGTTAACTGCTCGCCTATTATGATTTACCTAAAAATTGCCTAAAATTTCTATACTTCTAAAAATGTTGCTTCTCCACTTCCCTTCAGTTGTTTACTTCTGATATACCGTTCGGAAACAGCCTTCCTGCCATATTGAAGTGATATAATAAGGCCGCAGCGCAAAAGCGACTTTAGGGGAGGTCTTTAAAGATTCGTGTTCCACGTAAGAAAAAAAAAAAGAAGTGCACTTTAGTATCTTTTGTATTACGTATTTTTCCGAGTTCAAAACGTTGCTGAAACAGCCCAGAACATTTGTTTTGTGTATGTAATGATATCATTTCTAAAAATATTGTTTAAGGGTCATTTTCTGAGTTTCAAAACGATATGCGGACATTAAGGATGGCTCCGCTATGATCGACCGTCTGAGTTTCACAGCAATCTGAAGGCATTTGTAAAAGAAGACGGGCGACGAATAACTTGACAATTATTCGAAAAGATATACTGCAGCTACGTGACGCTAATCAGGCTATTTAAGAGAGAAAATCTGATAAGCAAGATCAGGTGATCCTGCTCCGTGACAACGCGAGGCCACATGCGAATTACATCGTCAAACCTGCCCTCCTGGCCTTCGGATCGAAGGTATTATTGCATTCTTCATATTCTCCGGACCTTACACCAATGAACTTTCATTTTTTCCCTTCCCTAGGTAATCAATCGCCTTTATGGCCTTACCTTCGACATGGATCAAGCACTTGCAACGTCGTTGGAAAACTTCTCGAGACAAAGCCCACGACCTACTCGCGAGGCAGCAGATATCACTCTGTGGAAAGATGCGATGGAGACAATGTGGGCTTGGAAATATAGAAGAATAGTTGTAAACAGTTACGGAGGGTATATAACATAGTAACTTATTATTGAAGTCTATTATTAAATACTTTTATTATTTAAAAAACGTGGGAACTGTGTTTTTGACTTACTGCGTACAAAATATGCGTCGGTACTGTAGTTCAAATAATAATTATTCATACAATTTGTGCAGATTTTCGTGTAGGCTTGGCAGATAATAGTATAAGCATCCTTTAGCATGTATGTGTTATAATAAAACTCCATTACGGAGTCTTATTACTTTAGCTTTAATATAGACATTCATTAGTACTGATAAAGTTGAGACAAATAAGAATTAATGTCAGGGAAAAAAGCGGTTCATTAATCCGATTTGGCTACAATGCCCGATGTAATATCTGCTGTTCCTAGTTTTAGAGCTGACAAATGCAGTTTCTGTCAAGTTCACTATGCCCGTGTGTTTCGCAAATCAGATTATGAAACCCATGGACCATAAACCTAGTGACAATATGCCTATTTGACTTATTCATACGTTGCCAGTCATAACGGGCGTCCTGAGATACGACAGGTCCTTTTCTCCCCTTTCAGCTTTCGGTGAATGTGTGATAAGCTAATTATGTTTTTGGGAAATGAAACATTTGGCAGACTTCTTTCACAAACGATAGCATGTCAGACAGCAGGTACCCTAATCGGTTCTATGTCGTCGTGTGAAAGCCGAATACCAATTTAACGAACGATTCAACTTTGACAAAATTCATTGGGCCCTGCCGCTAAAGTTTCTTCTCAGATGGTCCCAATTCCGTAAGTGGCCTCTGTTGGTATAGCTTTGAGAGCGTCTGGTTTGTGAATAGGGATCAATGCCTTTTTAGATATGGCAAAAAGACCTTCCTGTCGTTGCTATAGTTCAACCGATGTATGTAAGCAAATAAGATATCTTGAGAGCTTTTTTTTTTGATTTTGGTGTTACAAATCACTGATTTTGCCTCTATAGATCCGGAATCTAATAGCAGTTAATAATGCCCAGTGCAGATGAAATCGATTTTGTATATATATTATAAGACCGTCAGCATTCAAGACCCGCCTTACAGAGCGGTTGATGTGCGGGGCTGGGTCATTAATCAAGAGCAGAGACCTAGGCTGACTTCCGGGGCAAATCCTACACTGAACTGTTGTGTCGACATATTGCCGTTGTTTATCAGAGCTAATACTCAACTATTTTACATTGCCTTTTAATACAGTGCGCTTATTTGCTTTATTTAGGCCACATACCTTAAATCATGTCCTAACGAAAATGTAAGTTAATAAAATTTACAATCACGTTTTGTCGCTATTATGCCCTACACGGCTGAGTGTCAGCAGTGTAGGACATAATCTTTCCCTTTGGAACATGGGTAGCCATGGGCTTGTTGAAGTAAACTCTCGACTACAAAAATCCAAAAAATGTAGTCTAAATGCGTTAAATCGTACGGTCTAAGCAGTCAGTTTTGTGCGCCCAAACAGAAACTTCGCCAATCATCTAAAACTGGGTTACCATACCCCACTGCCCCTCGGCCCGAGCGTGATATTGTAAAACGACAATTCCACTAGCTGCATCTCGAGTGACAAGTAAAATTGTCACTACAATACGACAGTGTTACTTGCTTAGAAATCCGTCAGCATGATGACCTCTTTGATAGTGATAACTTTGTTGAAAAAAACTGACTCTGCATTTTTTGTTATTCAACCAACTTCCATATCTGTGCATGGTCGATCAGTTAAAGTTATTGAAAAAAGCTGAATTTAGTAGAGATCTCTTCTGAAGATACGCTAAATTGTTAAAAGATTGTTTTGATACCATACGTTGACATTAATAATCGACCCAGCCACGCACGCATGTACGTAGCTAGTTCATTATGTGATCTGCTATTTTCAGAGCAGTTTTCCAGCTCTGTAGTTTAAGTTCAAAGTTCAGCCACCTCCGTTGTTCGATGTAAGTTGTCCCTTTAGTCTATATCAGTTCCTGAGGGCAACCTAATGTTCCGATGAAATTGCAAGTTTGTCACACCCGTGAAAGCGGGGATAGGTTTCAGTGAAGTGAACCAACAAATCGAGTGAACGTTCCCTATCGAATATAACCTACAGCCTACGAATAGTGCGCCCTATATGATCTAGGCCTGCGCTGCGTGCTAGTAAAAATCTAGATTTGCACCCGTATTGTATGTACTACTTCTGCATTTACGCATCCTTTACATCAGAATCCGTCATACTGTACAATGCAGTAAGTGTTGAAAACGGTGCCACGAAGACATTGCGAGCTATATACTTTGGCGTAGAATCTGTACGTAAATGTAACTTGGAGCCGTGATATTATAGGCGTCTTTTACCTGTCACATATCGATTTGGCTTTTCCTCCTCAAAACATGATCTCTCCTCTTTATATTCTGAACTGACTAATACTCAGCAGTAGCTCAGCAACAATTATTAGTTAGACAAATAAATAACCGGCCTTTCTGACGAACATTTTAGTTCTATTAGCGTAGAGAGAAAATGGCCCGAGTTGTGGGCTATATTCTTTGTATTCAATTGGGCAATTTTATAAAAGCTAGGCAATACAGTTTGGGGCATCTTCGAAGCAAGTCAATAATAGTATAACGTTTACGCCTTCCTAAAACGATGAGAATAGTTCTTTGACATGTAGATTTCGTATCGATCTGAACGTACGATAAAGGAGGTTGACATTTGCACGCCTAACTTGAAGATGTGCGAAGGGAAGGGTTTCCTATATATTGTGTGCTATTTTGTTATTATTGTTTCAAATGATGTTTGCGTATCTCAGTTTTTATATCGATTGTGTTTGCCGCATATTCAGATACAAGCTGTTTTCAACTGGATGAAATAGCACATAGACAAATTAACAATAGGAAACAACTTTACACAATAGAATCTTATTTAACGGCTATGCGACTGTGAATTGGGAGCCATCGTTCTAGAAAATCGGTAGATACTTTCTCGTAAATGTGAACAACCGTTAACTTAGACCCGCTTCTGCCTCCTTCCTTTAGTATACATTTCGATTTGCCGGACCACGTTTCTACTTCGAGAGATAATTCAACTTCACTTCGTCGGAACGTACCGTTTTTCATTACTCAGCTTCATGCTATAAATCGCTAGACGAAACATTTTGTGACTTTGAATCTAATTACTCATAAAAACAATATATAAACCGAGGATAAAGTCAGTGTGTTCTTCTACTTGCTTGAAGGCCATGAACCACGACGCCAGGGATGTCCAGTGGATATAGGACTAATGTAGGAATATCATATAACGGCTAGATCAGGACAAACCATTTTATGCGAGAGCCAAAGTCAGAAATTTATGACTCAATAGCCTAATAGCGCGTTACTTGATAATAGTTGGCGTGGGCATTACTATTACTATCATCATCTTTATTATGATCCTGTCTTGGGTCATTTATGGGGCGAGTCCCAGCAAAAGCTGATAGACCAAAGCACCAATACACACCGGGTAGTACCCTTTCTCTTACCTAACGAGTGCACGAGTTTCCCTCACCGCAGTAAAGCTACGCAGCGGCAGCAACATCATCCTTCACTCGTATGAGCTACTGGCGTTGAATGGATGGCATTGAATACAATTTCCCTAGAGCCCTAGAACTTTTAGCGCTACGACCGGTTTAGTGGGTAAGCGAGTGTTGAAGTTGCACATTTTGCAACCTAACTAACTAATAGTCTTGCTAACTCATAAATAATATTATGTTTACCTTGCTAAAGATATGTGTCTGTGCGATATGTGGAACGCTCGTACTTTTTTACAATACATAAGGTTGTTGGTGAGCACAGGTTGGCATTGAAGGCTGGCCACTAACAGCCAGGGCAAGCTGCATCGTCGTCTTACTAACCACAATGATATCAAAAACTTTTTTTGGTTAGCTGAATCAATGGGAATAACAATCGAGCCTTCTCTTTTATCGAATCCTGAACTACTCTCATTATCCTTGTTACTCAATATAGACTAGATCCGTCTAAATTTGCGCCCATCGAGGCGTCAGTTTATTCGAGACTCTTGTAGTTTTACTACGCGACTAATCTGCTCGACGACTACTCAACGTATCATTGGCAAACAACGATTTCAATACTCACGTTCTTAGTATGGTCGTACACTTACTTACGAACGGATACCTCGACAGCCAGAGCCACAGGACGTAGTTGAAGCGGTATCCAGGTGCAAATCTGTGAATTTTTCAGTTAAGACCAATATATGACAATTGTGGCGTTTACCATAGCATCTTTCAATCCAATAAAAAAAAGCAGCTAATTAAAATCGGCTTGCTTAAATATGTCCTCATTCTGAGAGGTAAAACAGGCCCGAGCTAATTAGGAAGCAGAGGAAATACGGCGCTCGAAATTGTTGCGTGGGTCTCGCTGGTAACGAGCACATCGGCAACCGATCTCTCTCTCTCTCTCTCTCTCTCTCTCTCTCTCTCTCTCTGCCTTTATGTGTATAGTTGATATCTTCTTCGTGCTTGAAGAATTTTTAATATGTACTGTGAAACCTTGGTTTTTTGCGGATATTCAAAAGACCGTAAGCATATGCGCAAATGCTTAGGCTTTTGCAAAAACCGCCAACCGGTTTCAGATACATAGCAATAATGAAATAGTAGAATTGAACAGTCGTAGCTACTTATTCCAGCCTTAGATATTTTCGCACTATTCTGTAATCTCTAGTATTGATGTGCAGAGGGTGCCAGGCATAAAGGTAAATGGGAGACGCTTTAAATGGTTCAACGTGGACGTTAGACCGGCCTCGTTTCATTAAAGATGATGATCCGTAAGTGTGTATAGCTCGTGTTAGAAAACTCAACTTGTACGTTAACCACTTTAACGTAAATACTACAATCTTAAAATAACTGAAAAAGGATAAGATTCCGATAAAAACTTAACGAGTAGTTTTGAAACAAAGCGCAGCAGCCGCGAATGGGTCGTCTAGACTTCCTCATGACGATACAGCTCTTCTATAGTCGTTTTAAATGTAATCTCTAATAAACTCGTGTAGATGTCACAAACAGCTTTTTGTGACTGCTCGAGAATGACTGACCAATATTTTGCCTCAAAAGAAACAGCGTTGTGTGAAGAACTGAACAAATCTCGATAAATCTACAGCGTTTGCATAGATCTAGGCCTGATGGCTTTAACCTCTTTAATAAATCCGTTAACACTGTTTTTTTCTGCAAAAATCCCTGGGATTTAGGTTACGTCAGACGCTTACGTTCTTTAACGATTTTGACAACTGAATGCCGACAAATACGATCGTTTACCGTTAAGCCTAAAGTCAATATTATCCATCACTTGGTATTTTAACCTGCTCTACTATGGTCTCCTATATTTTGTGATTTGTTATACGGTAGCTACCCCTTTTTTTCTTCTTTTAAGACGACACCAAATATCACTTGAGTGCTTAAGCGAGACCATAAGCTAAACATCGATTATTACAGAGCGGGCTTGCAAAATGAGAATTATAAGATTTTTTTTTCATGTACTAACCGAAAATAATAACTTAGGGATTTTTATTTGTATATGTTTGCCTACTAGAATAATAATGATCACTGGATGGTAAATTGATTTGTGTGTGAAAGCACCGACGATAACTGACAGCTATGTTCAAGTAATTAAAAACAGCTACTTTAAAAGGTAATCGTTAAGGACCAACGTCCTAGCATAGCCTTCTACATCGGTAGACTCTGTCTCAATTCAAAAAAGTTTCTATATATATATATATATATATATATATATATATATATATATAGTTTAAAATGTTTCCAGTATCATTAAAAATACATTGATAATGACTTTGAAAATGCACCAAACGAAGTTTCTCAAAATTTCAGCTGCATAAGATGTTTAGTCGTAGTTGAACAACCGAGAGATAAACCAGCCCTTGACTAAATTAACTAGACTGGCTTTATTTGTGGCTATATATTTTTATGTTTAGGATATCTCTTACGAAAGGTGGTTATGGGCCTAATAGGCCGTCTCGTCGAATTCGTGTGGTGGAAAATGACTGCCAAAGCTGTCAGTCTGTATCTAAGAATCTAAATTATGAGCATGCCCACTATAAAAGATTTTTCGGATACCTCATTATTCCAGTTTGAGTTCTCAGGTTGGTAAGCAGTGAGGTTGGCTGGTTTTCATTTAGCACCATCAACAACGTGAGATACACGTTTAGTGAAAGACTCTCACATTACATAATGATAATAGTAAGGTTTATAGTATACATATATTTTTAGGTAGACTATTATATAACTATTATATTCATCTCGTGGTTTCTCATATGGATCTATATGGTCAATTATCAATGAAGCAATTAGCAAACCAAATGACGAATATATAGTGCTCGTTAGGTTTACGTTAACAGAATATTTTATTGGAACTGAAGTAATTCATCACATTCTTTGACCGCCTAGAAGTTAGAGTTAAAAATGTTTGCATTTGCCTTAAAGCTTTTTGCGTATCATTATTTGCTTCATTCAAAACTTAATCAAGACAAACGAATCGCGATTTTTAAGGAAAGAGTTTTTAACTTTAACTTTGTGTAAGTAATGTACCTCTTCGATTTTCACCACCCATTTTACGGACAGTGAGTACATATAGGTTCGAGTATATGTTTTTCGCCTAAAAACAGAGCGAATTCTTATAGTAAATTAATTTACTGTGTATTCAGCATTATTCCTCTCGACTAATTCATTTGTTCCGTTGCAAGAGTTCCTCAGACCGTCAACCGTATTGTTATGAATTTTATTCCCCACTTCCAGACGCCGGTACGACGTCTACAGAATACGTTGGATAACTTCTTAACCACCGAAACTTTTGCAAGCGGCTTTAACGACCTTTGCTATGGCACTATCATAGAGAAAAATGACTTTTTTATCGGGTCTTCTTTTTTTACTAGATAGCCTCGATTTAGCCGGTCCATATACAGCTCCTTGTCAACCCTTTTGTTTTTCTCAAGCTTTTGCCACTGTTTAAGGCTAAGCAATCATTTTTTCTTTTTTTTTTTTTTATCCAATCTAAGTTTAGGCATATCTCCTAAAGCTATTCTTTGTTTATCTTCATTTATAATGATGTAAAGACATCACTCCTTGTTGCCCGCAGAGATTCACTGTAGGTACTTGTCGTCGCGGCTGTTTGTGTTATTGGCCGAGATTTTGTCAGGCAACGAGAAACAATATTTTTTTGTATACTTCGCATTCAGGTCTCTTCCTCTTTATTTTTGATAAGATTTCAAACATTTGAGATGCTTAATCATAGCCGAATGCTTGCAGCTGTATCATCGGCTAGCTAAAAAGTTGTATGCCTTTATCGACTTTTTGAATTACACAAACATCTTCAAGATCAATCCAATATTACTATCTCAGCAATATAAACTAAAAGTCGAAAGTTTACCAGCAGTAATTTCCTTTACAGTCTGACCTAGACGAAAGTTCCGTTTAGTGCCCAATAGAATTACAACGAACTTAAAAGCAGAAAGGTCATTTTTGAGAAGTATATAGAAATGAACAGACACAACTTGTAATATATAAAATGGCTGTTTTTTCTTTAAAAGTTTCCGTTCCTCATAATTCTTACGCCTTGCTAATTTTTATACACTATATTTTTTCACCTTCGATCTCATAATAAATCCGTTTCAGTTTCATTGTGCAGTGGACGAGCTTTCGCTTCAAGCTGCGGCTTTAAAAATATGTTCCTAATGGAAAAAAAAACGTGTGTTCTCAACACTTACCCCATGCTGTCTTTGCTTTTTTTTTTTCTTAGAAGGTTTTCACCTTCTAAAGCAGCCTGAGATATTCGTGGCGTGTATAGCTAGGGCTCTATAATTGGGAAAATTACTCGGAAGAGTTTGCTAAGTTCAAAGATGGGACCTTGGACCTAAAAAATATCCCACTCCGGTTTGGCCTTCCGAGATCGTTGAAGACCTAGAAATCGTAACTGGCCAAGAAGCCAACTTGCGAATATTCTACTTATTTCGCCCAGCACAATCCGATCAAACAACACGCAGTCATAGTAATGACAGATCTCCACGCCAAATCATTTCAGCTATCCAGAAATAAAACCTTCACGTCGATGTAAAACCAGGAAAGAAATTAGTTATCCCAGGATATACGCCTAAGTTCAAACTTAGGCCAAATAATTTGTTTCGTCAAACTCGAAAGATTTTATATACTAAGATACGTTTAAAAAAACAAGATTGTGTCCGGTTGCATTGACTGAGCGAGGTTACCTCACAAAAAAAACTAAATAGACGAGGCTATTTTTCGTCATGAGATAGCTAAAGACTGTTAAGAGTACTTTACAGGCACTTCAGTAACAGGTTACTCACCATATTTTTTAAATTTCGCGTCAACAAAATGCTACCCTTTTTCAGTAGCTGGCGAGTGGAACTTAAAGTAGTACACCTGAAAATCAAGAAAGCCGCACCCGGTGGAAGAGTCCTTCAACATTAGACTGGAAAATTTCTCTGGTAAAAAATTACTAGGTTGCTTGTGAGATAAGAGAGAGTAGTGGAGAGTAACTCAGAATACACAACAAATCAATTTTTAGCATGAGCTTAAGCGAAACCCTACAATTTTTACTATACTAGAAACCGGCATTATTTTTGCTGAAAACTAATAGTTTGAAAATTAGGTTGCTTATACGTGGAACTAAGATATGTGTGTAATATCAAAGTGCTTTGATGTAGTACGTAAATTGTCGAGTAAGGTCATGGATTTCAACTCCATTCCATGTGCAACAGAAGTCTAAACGGAAAAGTTGGCACCTTGTTTTACGACTAAGTAAATACGTTCTATGAACAGATTGCGTTTTTCGAGGCAAACTTTCCAGTTGCTCATTGGGTCAGCGAGGACATACCTATGAAAACTAAACAAAGCGTCTATATAGGGAAAAAGGGTAGTCTTTAATAGCAGTATAACCCAAGATCTTAGTCATAGGACAACGGTTGACGTTTAATGGGTAGGTTCTCCTCGTAATCTCGCCTAATTCTGAGCTTGTTATGTGCAGAGTATATGTTTTAATTAGAGTAGAAATATTAACGTTAGCTATTCCTTAAGGTCCTTTATATTATTTCTACTATAAGATAGACATAATCTACGATGATTGAACTGCTCATGGCTTAAGTGCTTAGTTGGATTATCCGAAATAGAGATTTACTACGCAAATGAAGTTGTCAGTGATTAATATCTAAATAAGAATTTTCTTCACCGGGCCATTTTCGAGATGTGCGAAATAGTCAACTAAAGGTTTTATAATGCCACTTATGATCTATAAGGGCTTGTTATTTGCCTTCATTTTGACACACAAAATTTATTATAACAGGGGGCCTTTTCCGCCCCTCGGATATTATACTATTTTATTCTCTTCATGCCCTTGAAACTTAGGCAATCTGAATATCCACGATGCTTATTTATATCTCAACAACTAGTAGCTAAAGGGCGATTGATTTTCACTGGATGACTGCGAAAGGTAACGAAGGTTATGGTGGAAACAAATGCTTCATGCCTCAAAGGCACATATGCCATTTGTAAACCCAACCTTTTTATACCTCGAAACCTTTCCTATTTCATGTGTGTTTTACTGTATTTTGAGTCATCTCTCTGCACAATCCAAAGTATTTACGTGGCAAAACCTGTTTAAAAACATCTCAGTAAATTGAAATCTGGTTGATTTTAAAATATGAACAATGCATTTTACTATCGAGGGGACCTTTAGGTTTTCTACGTTCAAAAGAAGTTCTGTTCTTAAGCTTTTCCAAAAACAGCTTTCTTAGAGCATAAAATTAGATTCGGCTTTCGGGAGATGCGCAATCGCAGTATCTCAAAGCTCATGTTGTACAGATATTGTTATACCCAAAATTGTATCATTTTTAATAACGCTCCTTTAATGTTAGAGTTCGACAGCCTTTTTAATGCAGTAATTCAAACATAGCAATCTTAGCTTGTTGTTAATTTTAAATTGTTGATGCTAAAATGATAAAAATACTAAAACCTGGAAAAATTAAGCTGGACATAATGGCTTACGTTATCTTAAAGTATACTTGTTTAGTTTTTCAATCAATAACCTAATAAACTGTTGTTTTAAAAGCGGAGTAGAAAGTCCCAACACATTTTTCCGTTTAACGTTAAAAAATTTTTTTATAATTTATTTGACACGTAGTTTGCGAACGTTGCTACTTTCTGCCTTAGCTGTATACCTAATAAGGTGTATTGTATTAAATTGTAGATAGACTGTGTCACTTCAGAAATCATGAGAACACAAAAGATTATAAAAGTACGAATTTGGACGCCTGTAGCTTTGTAACGGTCCAGATCACAGAAGCGTGAAATATCGGCACCAACCGGTCGACTCATGGACACTCCGTTCAAGTTTCGATTACTTTTTATTATTGACACACAATAAATTCAGTGACTTTATAAAATCTATTACATTTGGTTATCTTAACGAACCGTATTGCGACAAAACTCGTCACAGCTGGTTCACCGCGAAGCATTTGTCAAGTCACTGATCTTAGCATAATGATCGTTGAGCAAACAAAACAGGCATAAGATAGAGATATTTTTTAAGAAGTTCTTACTAGATACTTCTATTGCTTTTCATTCAATTATTCAATAGTGATGAAGGAGGTTGGTATGTTTAAAATAACTAAAGGGCTATTTTGCAGTCCTACTTGTTTTCCTTTACCTTCGGACCAGAAAAAAAGGCCGTCATCTAGCTACATACTCTTTGAGTACTACAAACTTTATGATACTATTAAAAATCTTAATTTATTCCTCATATGCGTATAATATTATTTCAAGGACATTGCTGGTTCATGTTATGAATTTAGCAGGGTAGATCAAATCTGCATCAAGACTACTCGATGTCTTTAATGTTATTTTCAGTTTTACGCTGACTCATCCGGTTCAGCTTACCCGAGTTGGCCTCTGCACACGCTGTATGGGGATCGCGAATTTGTGAAGTCGTATCCACATTTATACGTAATGGTATGGTAATGACGGAAAGGGCCTCGTCCTCTGGGGTATCGTCGAGTTCTATTCTGAGCAGATGGAGTGTATAATTTTCCGGAGTAAAATTCATCCGAATTCAGAAAGATGAGTTAGTTTCGTTATATACAAAGCTATCTTCATTTTGAGTGTCATTTTAGCTGTAAAACATTACACTAGGCTGGCACCTGGTAACGTAAGCGTATCCTTTAATTACTATCCCCTTTTTCAAATGATTTCCCTCTGTCTGTTTTTGGCAACGGGAAGTTACTAGCAAAATAAATAATACAGGACCTTACTATTTTCAAAATTTTCGTTAATCGCCTTACGTTTCAACCTTATCTAATGAAAATTTTTCAAAAATAAACTTTCGTAATATTTAAGCTTGAGGCAAGCTTGAGCATTTGACACTGACCTTTCTCAAAACAGAAAGTCACCCTACTCTCACTATGATGTTTCCTAGCCGAAATATCCTCGGTCGAAAACGTCAGGGAGTCATCGTAGGAAGTCATCGTAAAACACCGGCATAGATTTTTTTTTCTGCTTAAAAGCCAAACGTGCCTTTACAGCGGATTTATTTACTTTAGAGAAAGTGAACAGCCAATGCCTGTCGATTTAATTGCTTAACAACGTATGAAAGGCAAAAACGAATATTTTAATGAAATTGCATATTCTAGAAATGCTTTTCCTGATAATTATGATTATTTGATAAAACTACCGTTCGCGGCAATTTTAAGTTTAATTCAGGGCCTAATCATAAACTAGTCATTTTCAAAATGTTTCTTCTTTAATCCGTAGATAACTCCTAACAGTGAATGTCTCTTGAATGCGCTCCATACAAGTAACTCCAGCGAAATCAGCCTTTAAGCGGATAGTGGGCCAAATGTCGCAAAGGCGCAGGGACCCAACACTAACTATTGGAGTTTACTTAGCCGATGCAATTGGCAATTTATATAAGAGTTGTCAACAAAAGTGATGAAAATTTAATTAAACATGATGACTTTAATTCTAACAATATATGAAAATTATTGCGTGCAAGACCAAGTTCAGGAGAAGGTACTTGGTAATAAAATACGCGGACGCTACAATGCACCATTTAGAAAGTTCAGAAACTTTAAATTTCGAAAAGTCTGTTTCCAGAATGATCTCAGGAGGGTTGCGAAACTCACGCCTTGTAGTGGCCAACTAATGTTAAAGATGTTTTTGTACACAAAGCAGAGAAGTTTCGACTAGAACCCAGTTAAAAGCCTCGGCCATGGCTTTGTGGGCATGATTTCGAACTTATTACGGACAAAGGGTGCATCACAAATGCTGTACGTAAATTGCAGAAAAAATTTATTTATATAGCAGCTAAATAGAGCGCGCCTAGCTGCCAGATATGTCAACATAAAGAAAGCATTTAATAGAATGTGTCCCAATACTGATATAACCGCACGTCAAGGTTTTCTTTCCGGCAAGTCTTAGTTTATGGAATGATTCACATCAAAGTATTAGTTATGTTAATATAAATAAAGATAAGAAGATCTTAGGACTGATATAGGATTCACTTTCTGGTTGGAGTGGTAGAGCGATGGTTCGTTATTTTGAAGGAGCCTTGTTCGCTGAAATTCTGGTCAAGTTGCATAGAAATGAGTTTTAGGTACCTTATAAGAATCATACCCAGATCATAGGCAGCTTCTTCATGCACAGTACACTGAGAAACGGTGCGGACTTAGCTTACTTTCTATGTTTTGAATTCTATGTCCGGTATCGCCATTAGGCATCCCATCAATATCTCATCTCAGCACGACACAAAGTGTTTTTATCTTCGGATTCGAACCTATCATAGGGTATCCCTAAGCTTAACATGTAAACGTTCCATTGAAATTCTAAGTGCAGTATATTTTATTACATATATAACGCGTATAGTGTCCTGAATATAGAGGTGCACACATAAAGAACAAGTACACATCCAGAGTCAAATTACTTTTATGATTACGCTTGACTACATCGACCTCTTAAGGACAAAGGATTAACAATATCATTTTTCACCTCCAACATTCTAACAAAGCGAATTTCCACCACAGATTTGTGTTAAAAAAAAAAAAAAAAAAATGTACGTTCCATATACAAGCCGTATATATGTATTACATATATACGTAAAGGACTCCCACAAAATATGCAGGCCAACATCGAGTCCAGTATATAAAAATACATATGATTTAAATTGGGAACGTTAAGTGCAGTGGCAAAGCTTCGAAACACCCTGCAATCAGAATTTTTCATGTAAAAATTCAACAACTATTTACGAAACCCAAAGACGATAACAACGCCCCTTTTTCAAGGGTTCTAACGCCAAACTTACGTAATAACAACTTAAAAAGTATTACGATGCCACTCTTCGTAAGGCAGTCAGAACGCGATAGACAGGCCCTAGCCTGAATGAAAAATGTTTAAATACTGCAACGATTAGATTATAAAAACGGAAGAGAAGGTTTCATGGGTTTTATGGTTTATATATATATACGTGTGATCCCAGAAAACATCATATATATACACATATATATATGGTTGGGTAAACGAGGTTCAGTTGTCATTTAAGAGAAAGTACGAGGGCATTCGTATTGCATTCAATATTGACAGATGGATTATGGTAGAGCGCAATTACGCTGCACAACGTTAGTTGCTTTATGACCACACTATGAATAAAACAGGAAAAAAAAAATTGGCCTAATAGTAAACTTTAATACATGTACGCAGCATTTGACTGATATTAGGAAGACCTCTGGCCCTACCCTTCACATTTGACTCGTCATTGGTTGACTCGTTAAATACGCACGTACATGTTGAATTATGCTCACGAAGGTTGAATACTTTGATCTATTGCTGTCACGTCTTTTTACTTTAGTAAAATGGGGCCCCACTTTAGAAAACGTCCAAGTTATCTGTTTGAAAACCCGGTGCTCTTTCATTGTACAACCTGAAGCCGAAGTGACAATCGGTTACACGAAACGAGCAGCGAAAAGTACAAGTGTAAATAATATGAACTAATTTCTATTATCACGGGAACTCCCTTGACGGCTCAATATATAATCCTTTTGAATCAAAAGTTTGGTCTCAGGTCAACTGGGCAGCGCCAAATCAAGTTGCTAGGCTTTTTGATATAATCAATTTTTTCGAAAACTGTATTCCCCGTTCGAAATTATTCCGACCGGCTTCTCAGCGTTATATTGGGAGGTGATTTTGATAGCGAGTATCGTGATAACGGCATGTGAAAATACTGCGAGTGAGTTAATGCCGAAACTTTATTAGAATAACGTCTGTATTACTATCATCATAATCGTCATGTGTAAAAACAGCGCATTACAAATATCACTACGAGCCGTCTTTCAATTATACAATGTTCGGTAAGTTTATATTCTACATGTTGGTTTTTATGTTTCTTTCGTTCGCGTCGTGTAAAAGGGAAGTATTTTTCTATAATTGTCCTTAAATATATCCTATAACACCAACTCGAACCGCACGTATTTGCGTCGTATTCTCGTATTTTATATACCTTTGCTGGACAGCACGATCCAAGTTACGTCTGTTGTATTTTAGTCGCTGAACTACCATTGTTTTTGATTTCTCATTTTCCATTGGGTTTTATGTAACGGCTTGAGTTATTATTGGGGGCAATTTCAATGACTATATGCAAAGAATTGACTTCTTTGCTTTGTTATCTTTAATTTTTTGAATCTTTTAAATGCATGTATTTTTTTTGGGAAACCTTTATCTATTCAAGGGCATACGTGTGCACGTCGCTTCCAATTAAAGTATTCCACCCAAATTTTTCTCTATTATTTATTATAATATCATTATGCAGTACATGTACTGTCTGGTGAGGCTTTTGCTGAGTGAATACGTTTTTACGTTGCGTTTGACGGGTACGATATTTGCACTGCCGAACAGGATGTCTATGTGGGGTGTTTTTCTTTGTGATATGCTGTGGTAAAGCGTTTCATGTGGTACCATAATGGCGTAAGAGTAGTTTCAATGTTTACTTTGTTATAATGTATAGCGCCTGATAAGTATTCTATTTCGGGAAGCGCTATTTCGAATATTCCAAGTGTCCTTATTTGCGAGCTCTAATTATGCGGTTCGTCTTTTCTCTAGTCTCGTCGGTAAGTATATGAATTTCTAGTTTTTTTCTAAGCGTGCTGTAGAAGATAGATTACTAAACAGATTAGAAATAGAAGATAATAAGCGATTATAGCACGAGTTAGATATTGAAATTTCAGTAACCAGATGACCAAGTTTGTCACCGGTAGTGTTTGCGGATGTGTTTTTTTACCGGCAGTTTTACCATCTTTAATATTCAGTGGTGTCACTTTTTGCCTAGTGTTTGCTCCTTTTAAAATATTTTTTCAATGCTCAGACAGACAGCTTTATAGCATTTGCATGCAGTATATCAAATGTCGTTCAATTTGTTTTTACGTATAATTTTTATGGTTAGTAGAAAAGTCTATCTGCGCATTTTTACCGAATAAGCAATTTTTGATCGTGCTCACACGCTCCAGCCACGATAATTACCCATTTAATGTAATTCTATTCAGTAATTTATTTCTAGATGATATGTCAATTGCTTTATTATCTTTAATATAATAATATTTTTTATAATAATAAAAAGATAACTTGTTAAGGACGTTTAGAAATGAGATGAGCCTGTATTATGGAAAATTTTTAAAACCTTTGAGCGTTAGAATGCGGCTGCTTCCAGTGTGATGAGATATATACCGATAGTGGGAATGAATTTTGCTAAATGCTATACGATTAATGCATATTTTTTTTAGGGGTTACCAATGGTAAGTTATCCCGTTCAAAACGTAGTTACATTTTTTTCAAGCTCTTAATACCTTTTTCATGTTTGGAGCAGCAAGTTTCGTTTTTAGGGTTTTTGGTCGATAAATTGGCATATGGTCCCAAAGTATGATTTGCCTTTCTTGCTCTGCCAAGTTCCTTTCGGCTTCTGAGAAATCGATGTTAACTCTGTCTACTAATCTAATATGATGGCAAAATCTGCCCCGCTTTTCTGCCCTTTAACTTTACTGCTTTATTCATTTCAATATATGATATGTCTTCTGGCTTACGAATGATTTCCTTACGTTTGTTTCTATATCGTCGAAACTTCTTATATAACGATCCCGTGTCTCAGATAATCGTGTACAGGCACTCTTATTTTTATGGGCTCTAACATACCTATAAAAATAAGCTTCAATGATGCATTTCATCCGATTTAACTAATCGAGCTTTTCGCCGCTCTTGCGAAATTCTCAATTTTCTTTCTTTTTTGCCTTTTTTTTTATATTTATTGCCTATCCAGGATCGATAGTCTTAGAAAAGCAGCACCCTTATTAACGTGAAATAGATATGTTCTATATAAAACAAACATTGTGCAGCCTATAATAGTATACAATTTATTAAGAAGAAAAGCAAACGTGGAGCGTTTATACAATCATCTCAACATTTTCCGCTCATAGCTGTTACCTGTAATTTCAGTTCTGGTGATAACTTGAGGAACTATGGTACATTTACTACAGAAAATTGTGTTGAAACTGATTATGAACTCGAGGTAATGACGTCTGAGATCTTCAGTTGGAAGAGCGGTTGAGAAGGAAATTTTCTTTTGCAAATATTTAAACAAACTTCTCCGCTTTGTCTTACATGACGTTTCCATGATTGTCTCATCCCTGTCTTTTGTATTGAGTGTTAATCTGAGGATGTCACGATCTGATGCATATGCGGTTAATCACTTTGCATATAAACTGATTGATATCACACGATCTCATAGACACATAGTGTATCTTCTTATCCACTGCTCGATTTCCTTATGTGACCTGCTTCTACTTACTCGAATTCATTCTTTGCCAGTTCGTTACTGTTTTCATCCATCTTAGGGTACGCGCGAAAATTACCGATATAAGGGGTCTATGAAACATAGATAGAGCTTCTAAGTTCATTTTCAGAACTTTTGAAAAATAGCTTCCTAAAAATTTATCGGGGTTTGAAATAATACATCAAGTAATGCAATTGTGCCTTTGATATATAGCTGCTACTCCTTTGCTTTGATAAATAACTTCTATACGCATTTATGTTATGTCTGTCCTGTTTCCATATTCAAATTTAAATATTTATTCATAATCTTTCGTCTGGTTTCGTGCTAGAAAAACGTGTACGTAAAAAGCTCGCAAAGTTTTCCGTTTTGATTATGGGTTTTTAACGAAACGATCTGGTATATCTTGGCTTTGGTTAGAACATCTGCGTATAGATGCGATACGACCTTGAAGGCTTACCTATTACATTATTATCTGGCGGCGGTTTCGTTTCGGCTGAATTTATCCATGGCTAGGTGTCCAAATAACAGACTGTTTTTGTTCTCCTACCTTAGTGTTCCCATTGCCGATATTTCATGATGGATTCTTTGAATTTATCATATCTCTCGTTTGGATACACATTTTCTCTTATATCTATTCTTACAATATGTTTTGTAATTTTTCCAACGATTAAAAGCGTGTCCAGTACGTCGAACACTCTAATTGTCTAGTTTTTATCGGCACCGTTCTGCCCCTTTTGTTTATTGGAGCTAGATAATATGGGTGTCGCATTAGGTTTTCCTATATTCCTGTGGGTCGTCGACGCTTTTCTTTATTGTTTGTCCACCTCTTTTCCGTACGTTTTCCATAGATTTCACTTTTACTGGTAGGACGTGGGTCGTTTTTGTGATCTGCCCCCTAATAGATGTTCAGCATCATTGCACTGGTCATCAACTAGACTTCACTGCAGTTTGTTTCTATTTTTAATGCTAAGATCGCCTTAAGGGGTTCTATTAGATTTTCGAATAGCTGTGACACTTCATGGCCATGCCACCTCCCAGCTCGAAGTTCACAGCCGTCATCAATGAACGTTTCGTAACCATTAGCACTTGTTAAGCAAGACATTTAGCTCCGGACTTCGCAATTATAGTGGCATCTGCATTTTAAGCTAGTCTATGGGCAACCATAACGCTGTGTTTGTGATTGACGGCAACGATGATATTCTCTGCTTTTTTTCTGGGATCGCTATGCTGTTCCAGATAGGTCTAATACATAGAAGAATTAATTACTTTATATAGCAAAGCTTTCCGCTTGCAGTGCTTGTGCTTTATTCATTATATTTTTGGTATCTCATTCTAAGAGCTACTGGCTTATCTTGTTTTTACTCTTTTGTCCTACAAGGAACACCAAACCCTTAAATATTTACATGTTTTATACCAAATTGTTGCTAGTTTACTAGATTTTAGCTCTCGAACAGAATCTCTTGACCTCTCAAAAAAAATTCGGCAACACACGACGACGGAAGTGCCACTATCGCCGCGTCGATCACGAACGAGTCAACATCATTTATAGTCATAACACCATTATATATATGATTGGTTCCTATTGCTTTATAAAGCACACTCTTGGTTACAAGATTTGCTGACTTTTGTTTTTGGTCGAATTACTTCTATAAGAGGCACGCTTCATGCAGAACAACTAGTAGTAGACCATCCGAAGTTTAGTGCTTCGGATGTTTATAGACAATTACGGACTAACTAGGTGTTTCTACTTCAGCTGGCTGTGCCCCCTGCAATATTTGAATTAATCAAATGGCTTAATTATTCCTCGTTTGACATTCATAAAATATTAAATGTATTCTTTAAATGAGCGTTTTCCGCACGGAGGTAAAAGAGTGTGATGATAGTGGGGGGTGATCATACACGATGACGCTTTGATACCTTGGGGGGTCATAGCGTATACTCTTCTTTAGAACGCGATAATAAGCGTGAACACCGAAAGCAATGTACACACAAGACTGGTTGACCTAGACTCTGTGCAAAAAACACGCGTTTTTCAGTCCTATACAATAGTGTGGTAAACCGTGGCACTCTGTAGGCGATACTAGATTAGGGATAATCGAGTATCGAGAATTACAAAAAAAAAAAAATCGTTGATATCATTCGTAACCGCATTGCAGACCTTTTGTAAATACGAGTAATTTTCGTAAGGATGTATTACACCAAACCTCACTGTTTATTTTGCCTGAACTTTATCCGTAAACAACATCAAATGCTAGTGGGATCAAAGCAGTATATATATATATATATTGGCTTCGTTTTGTAAGTAAGCTAGAAGTCCATATGCCAAACGTATGAATGCACGAAGATGCTGGACCGCGGGAAATAGCCTATATTATTATCGTGACTCTTTTGCAACTAGCTAAATTGTAATTGTCATTAAATCAAAATGTAGAAAAGGGACGAAAGAGAAGGAAGGGCCATGAAAAAAGCGATCCGGCATGTTTTTAGAAAACGTCAAATTTTTCGAATGATGGACGAATATTGTTATGATGGTATTCATAGGAAGATGAAAATCATGTTCGGTTGGTCAAAGGACGATTTTCGTTATTTCACTCACAGTAAATACGTCGAATACGAATGCCGACAAAAAATTATGTAACGTTCGTGTGAGCTTGTTGAACTCTCAGAATCATATAGGATTTAGCGTCATATAATAAAATCACTTTGTGTAGAAATTTGTCTGTGTATTTAAATTTTTTGACTCATTTCAATGAGCTGTGTCCGTTCACTTCCTACTTCCTGTTTGACGGAGGGTAGGTAGGCTACCCTTTCGGGTCTCAGTAGGTCCTAAGTGCGAGGTGAGGCCCAGTCGATCTTGAGATGTCGATAAGATGGCTCTTCGAAGTTAAAGCACCTTTCCATACGCTGAACGTTGCCGCAGACACTAATTTGAAACCTTGTTAGGTGGCAGACTTAATTTTTCGGCAATAACGCGTTTAAGCTCACCTTTCTGTCCCTAGAACCATTGTGGGCAGGTGATTTAGGAAAAAGGCTGTTGCTCCGTAAAAAGCTCTGATTGAACTCGCATGATTCGTCACGGTTCGCTTGTTATGCCGGTGTAGAGCTTGGTTTTACATAGAAATACTCAACCTGAAGAGACTGAGAAACCTGAAGAAGCAAACTCATATAGACCAAACACACATGATTACGTTCTCCGCTCTCTCGGTTACTTATCCCAACGCCAGAATAACAATCGAGATAATGTAAGGTTTGTCGATTCTCTGTGAGTAATCGCAAAATTCAAACGTACGTAGCAAAACGGATCCAGCAAAGAAAAGTTATGTAAATTTAAATCTTATGTAAAAATTGTTAGCGGATGATTGTAAATAACGCATCGTAGAGTTACAGTACGTCGCATTCTAACTTGTATTACGTAACTGTTACGTGAAACACGAGCCATCAGGCGTGTCCTGCTGCAACGCAGTTCATGTACGTTAAGCATTTTGCAAAACGACTGCGATCAAGTGATTCAACATGTGCAATAATATATTGCATTTTATGACTATGCCTAGCTTTACGAATGAGAACCTTTAAGATTTGATTATGGCTGGCCGATGTTCATGTCCGATCTTCAATGTCAGCTGCCATTTGCAGTCTTGCTCGCATCCGTATCTGACGTAGGAAGTTAGATCTTGAAACTGCGCAGTTACGTACCTTGTGAGTAAAATTTGCTACATGTAGAATTCTAATCTAATTGATTAGGTAAAATGTTTTCTTATAGTTTAACTAATGGTCGGTTACCTAAGAATATAGGATTTAGAAAATGACAAATTTCTGTTATCTAATTTTGATAATTTGGTGTCCTTCACAGAAGCCTACTAGTATTTTTTTTTTTACCTTAAGTGAATGTGCTTCAGAACAAGACTTCTAAAGAACCGTAATCGAAAAGAAAGACACTACATAATCACAAAGAAAACACAACTAAGTACTGAAAAATATTTATTAATCGAAAATTGAGATAGCTGTGCCCACTTCCATTCGTCGATTGTTTGTAGTCTTTCGGTATAAAAATTTTACTATGTACTGTTAAACAAAAGCCACGTATGAGGTACGCGCGTGCAAACCACCTCCAACTAAAAGCTTAGGGCGACGACTAGTGACATCATTTTTTCTGTCATAGATACTCTCGATGTATACATATTTTACAGAAGCTACAATGTTTTGAATTATTATGACTACTCAAACAATAACAGCATATGTTACACTTCGAACATCGTATTTTCACGTTGGCACAATTTGCTTAAGTCCTCACACATAGAAACCCAAGTGTTTTCGATCGTTTTAACTCTCAAGCTAGCAAGCTTCTATACAAAGAATTATAATGTCGAGTATAATTCGCAACGAATAAATCAATAAAAGTATTTAAATGAAAACGACATTTTTTTGGTTCTAGCACGTCATAAATAACATGACTAATAGAGATGTGAAATGCTATCACAAAGCGCTGAGCGTCTCTTTAACATCCGGGGCGAGAGTGCTCCATGATGTATAGTGGCAGGGTTCAATGCGTAACTGTGGGCAAAAGACTCCTCCTGTGGGATGGGCTGGAGTTGCCGCAAAACAAATTCTTTTAACCGACCAGCGGGAGAATGTCAGTGCATCGGCCCATTCCTCGAGAACCGCCCCAGATCGCAGTGATCTCAACGTTGCCTGTCAAATGCAACACCGATCAACATGTCAGAACTCAATTAACCCTAATGATTAGTTAGTAACTTAATTTAACACACCATATCTAGAGAAAAAATGTACCATTATATCAAAATTATCGCTTGCCGAAATGGGAACCAATTCATATATTGCGTCTCTACGTGGCCAATTCATTTGCTCATAAAATCAATTTGTAGCTCTTGTTTTTAACTGAAGCCGGAGAGGTTCTGTGGTAAAGCACTTCACCATTCACAAAAAGCAGTAATCCAATTTACTCAACTTAGAAGTGCGATTGGACGACACAGCAAAGAAGGGATCTTCATAGGACAAAATGCTAGTTAAAGCGCAAACTGCCTTAACAAGCATGACAAGTTACCAAATGCCTTTTTATTATTCAAGCTAGGAACAACTAAGTGACTAAAACGACGATTGCTAATTATCAAGCCAGTATAACGCCACAATTTGTTGTCTGTACTGGGAGAAGAAAAAAGAGAAAAAAAAAAAAGCAGTTCTGAATATTACTGACTTCGCAGTATTGATTTGTTCGGAAGCATCCTTTCAGTCATATAGTGCTTCAATACCAAAGTACGCTAAATTTTAGAATGGGCATCGATGTACTTTCGGTTGTACAATTTGCTTAAGAACTCAAGCGCTTAGGTCAAAGATACCTCCAGAATGGAATAGAATGAGCCAGAACGTTTGATTATCGATATTTAGGTCGTCTCGTTGAACAAAAAAATCAGACCATTGCAATACTTGTACTACAACCAGCAGGCCGAAATTCGGTAGCGTTGTTCCAGTGGTGTTTACGAGAAAACGCAAACGGAAAGATACTACCTAGGATAGGTACGTCGACCGAACTGGAGCCAAGTGTGTCGGAAACTGCTTATATGGTGAACTCAAGTCATTATACACCTATGTACCATATCTCCTTATTCATCGTCTCCGATAAAACCGCGCAGTTAACTGTCTACAACGTTCACAAAGATTCGCGTTGTAAAATTAAGTAGCAAAATGAACGAGTAACTGTTATATCAGAGGGAATTATTAAACACTGTAATATGTAAAATTGTACGAATAAGGCTATGTTTTGCAAAGTATTTCATTCTAACGCCGTCGAACGTGCCAATTCCTTCGATTGAAAAAAACGGCATTATGGCTCTATCGAAATTTCAGACTTAAGAAAAGATCTGGCCAATCTAAATTTGTCCATTTGATTGATTAGTGTCTAATGAACAGCTGACCTCCCAAAGAACATCAGAATGTCGGGAAGATTGTGCCAGTACAGACTGATCAAGATTTTTTTGCTGCATCTAAGGGATCGTTCACGGAAAGAAAGATTTCCGTGCAGAAAAGAAATACGAAAATAAGGATGTCCAGTCGTTTCAGACAAACAATGAGCTCTGTAACCCTGATTATTGTGTCAAAGGCGAGAAGTATAGCGAGGGATAAATTAACCCTCATCCAGAAAACGACATAATCCAGAAACCACGACTCTTGGAACGAGTTCCGTCAAACAGTGACAGGCATCATCCAAAACTGCATCCTTAGTCTGAGTAAAGAGATTACCATATAGTAGAAACAATTTTTCGATAGTGGGTGTATACAGTGTTTTTGACAGGCAGCTGACAGCGTTCACTATCACCACCCATATGCGTTATAATGTCCTTAGAATATGATAATTAGAGTATTCTTTAACTTTAGATTATTTTGTATCGGCCGTAAAGGTTTTTAAAACAATGAGAACTTAAGTTTGAAAGTATGCCTTGAACTTAGAAGACTCGAGTCAAAGATGTTTCGTTTTGTTTTATGTCACAACAATAAATTCTCGTAAATTGTTTTATATATATTGAAAGATTCTAGGCCTCACGCGAGAATATAGTAATAATAAAAATAGTAATAATATCTCTACCGAACTAAGAGCATTTGTAAAACAACCGTTGCGTGTGTAGTTTTTACCTTAATCGAACGACCAACATGGGTTTCTGCAATATATTAAGTAGCTTCTTTACTTTCAACTTTGATTTTTTTAACGTTGCCCTATTCCTCAGTGAAGTACACGAACTAGAGTTTCGAAGCTGGCAATTTGGTCGTTTCCCTTATTCATTTGGTATGTATAATTATATAAATTCTTATATAGAGCCTGTATTTGTTGACTAACTTTATATATATTAAAATTTTTACTCCGGTCCACTGGCGCGTGAGATAATATTTTTGCGGCGAATAAGTAGAATGGATGCAAACTTGTAATCGTACGCAGGTACCTAATTCTTAGATTTGGATTAAGTGCGAGACTTTGGTTGTTATTTAAAACAATAGAAAAACAAACACAGTTAATCTTAAATAGCAATCTCACAGTGTGTTTGTACCTCTCTAATAAGCGTTTCTTTCGTCGCTTTCGAAATTCCAAGGAAGTCCTCAACTGTACTTAGATCGGCCTCGGTATAGCCTTTAGCAGGGCCTCCGTTCAGCTGTGCCGCTATGGTCGTATTCTTGACTGGAAGACCACCCAAATGCGTTTGAGGAACAACTGAAAATAAGATATTGGTTTTCTATTTAACCCAACCTATCGTGCAGCATATATCATTGTCATATTGCCCTACAGCAGCCCTCAAACGCATATACCTATTGTTCATAATTAATTTCAATAAGTCAAAATAAACTGGATTAGGGGCATCACCTTACCTTGGGAAACATAACGGTTTTGTAAGTTGATTTGACCTCACTGTAAAATTAGCTCGAGTAGAAATTGTTCGTTCATAGAGTCAAGCGATGATCAAACGCCATTTTTAAAATGGCCCAGGATAGCCCTTATGTAGTTATTATTTTCAAAAGCTTGGCTTTTCCTAACCTAATTAGGTATTGAAAGAAAGGGTAAAATTATACTAAAAATATCGAGTTAGTTTTGGAATAAAGCAAAGATTATGTCCAAAAATGTGTTTGTTCTCTAAAGAAGTAGACAGGTTAGTTCGGGCCGGACACTCTCGAAAAAACCCCCGCACATTACTTTGATTGTTGTAAGGTTTGATAATAGGTCCGTAAGAATATTTTTTTCTACAGACTGAATCTGTAATTTCAAGTTCACAGCACAAGAAACAATTAGAGACATAACGACACTAGAACCACTTGCTGCTTTTTGAGCAACTATTGTCAGAAAAATCAATCGACGAGCAGTTAAGACCAGGGCCCCGTGGCCCGTCTAGCTAGCCAGTGAGAGACGAATGGGGAAGAGTCCTGTGGAACTTATGGATTTGTATCATGAGAAGACAGTTCTCTCGTCACTGAGAGAAAGTGTCTGCATTCAGGAACAGCTTACAAACAATCACCTGCGTCTACTTTTTTAACTTGCTACTTTCAGTTAGTATTAGACAAGGAGGAAACATTGGACTTCAATTCTCGGATTGAGGTATTACAAGACACTAGAGTAATTACAAACCAGAATAGTTCCGTTTCTAAATGAACACCGATATTTACGTACATATGCAGGTTCAGTAAGCAATTATTGTCTTCGTATCGAATGTGAGGGCAGCAGTCTGAGGGAGGATGTATAGCTAACCTGATATGCCTTAATATGCCTGCGAGCATGCCTTTCAAGAGCTATGTGTCCTTTGTTGTCAGAGTGATCGTAATGACGCTACTTAACATGAGTATAAAAAACGTTTTCTATATTATCCGACTACATGGAGGCCTTAACAGCAACAGCAACGATTGCGACCACGTCTACGTGCCTGTGCCCTTTCGCAGCATTGCACTAAAAATCGGTCCTTATGCAATCGATCCCAACATAACACGGAACATCTTTTTCAAACTAAACATCCACGAGAGCGCCAATGGCGAAGACTGGAGCTTAAAACTGAAACAAGCTGAAATGGGTTCGCGTAGAAGCAGGAACAAAAACCAGCTAAGAAGACCGAGCGCACCCCGTACGTGCAACAACGATATTTGTGATCAGAATGACTGGGCCGTTTAGTCTGAGCTAGTTAAAGACAATCTTTGAAGCGTGACATCTTTCGTAGGCAATATTCCTAAAAAATACTGTCCATATTATATCTAATTCCGAAATGTATAATAAATGCGCTTAGTTAAAAAAAGATGGATACTGGAGGAAATTCTTGAGAAAGTTTCCTCTAGCCGAAATTGATTATGCTCCGATACATACGATAGTGATTAATTAATCACTCTCGCCGATAGCGGTCCATACAGGTTTGCAACACAGTCTATCAATATCAGAGGAAGCATACGAAACGATTTACAACACTACGTCATAAGGTTTACATGAGTTTAAACTAATTTCAGGGATTTTTCAAATGTCCTAAAGATGATATTAGGGGACAACGAACTGCATGCATCTATCGCAATTTCCGCACTTCATATATCGTCAGGATCGTAGAAATCAGGTTTCCTAGAGAGTCTAACATGGGACCCATACACGGCAGAGCAAGCGACGACAGTTCTGATTAGCGGGCTCGTCTATTTCTACTCGTTGCACTCTAGGCAAAGACATCTTCACGACTTTTCGCTCCTTATTCAAAAAATTCGTCTCGAAAACTTCCGTTGATGCAAGCTCAAAGCAATAACGTAGGTTCTCGAACAGCAGTGGCGAGTCACCTAGAATATACCCGAAGCAATAGGTCCAGTGCTCTTTTGAAGAAAGAGGCCTTGACGCGATTTAATTGTTCAGGGTTTTTCACTGTAGGACCTTCCCTAATGGCGCCTATACCACACATTGCAATCTATGGCTATCTGGAGATTAAACAAGGTAAGAGCAGTTGCGGACGAGGCCTATGCTGTCAACACTGCTTTCGCGTATCTCTAGGTGACGTGCACAGTTCTGCCGTTTTCGGATGGGAAAAATCCCATGTATGGACTCCGGTCGGATCACATGGATACAAGGTGTCAGTAGTCTTATATCCCCTCTTGAACTTCATCGCTTCTACTTCAATCAGGTCTATGGTCAGCCTCAAATCTGTGGCCATTGCGTGGCTCCGGGTTGAAATTTTGCTGCACTTGGAACCTGCTCGACCCTTATATCATTTATTCGTTTACGTACAACATACCTTCGACTAATTTCTCGGGCCGTCTTATTTGATTAGGGAGGCCCTTGAATAGAATAGAGGATAAAATTAGGTTCAAGTCGTGTTTCCTGTGAAAGGCGGAAATTCGGCCACTCCAACGTCGATAGTTATTCTGTGCTCCTATAGAGTGGCAACGAAAAAGTTGAACACGTTTATATAAACATTCACTTCCATCAACGTCATCATAACCTTCTCTTTGGATACCGAATCGAAGACCGCCTTGAAGTCGACGAACCCATTTCGGAACGTCAATGAAACTCATTGATTCATTCTCCAGCGCAAACATTTCATAAACTGTTCTGTTGACCAGTCTGATGTTACCGCTACGCACACCCTACGATGCCATTTGCCTGCTAAGTCGATTGTCGGATCAACCTTATTGCCAGTCTTATAGGCAACGCGTCTCACTTTGTTATACTTAGGGCAGCACATAGGCATTGCACGTAAACATTTATATTGCCTAGCGGCGATTTTCTTGAACGCGATGATTGGGATGGATAATACGACTGTTTTCACAAGTTGGTGGGTGCCCCAGAGAATGGAAACTATGCATCGCCGGTTTCTGTGATCGCTTTTGAACCTTACAGAACAGCTGGTTTGCGTTTGTTTTTAGCTCTATTGATGTGGCACCTGGATTGACATGGTCCTCTCCATCCTGTCTATATATACACAGTTCGAATTGATCGCGCTTCATCGACGAGACGTAGGTTGCAACACTGCCGCTCACTCTGTTAATCCGAGGAAGAGAGCGTAGATACTTTCGCAGGTCCGATCAACATATTCTTGAAAAAAGGACTGTTTGCTCCTAACCCCTGCAAATAGCGGACATTTTCAATATTTCGGAATGAAAACGGCTGTTGGTATTTAGCAGGTCTAGGGAGGCTCAGCGGAAACACTCAGAGACCGAGGAGCACCTGGACGTAACCGGCTAGTAGTCAACTGATAACATAAGTCAGTGGATGCCCTGACTGACTTGTTATCAATAAGGTCATGCGGCCGAATCGAAGCAAGGTATGACGCTTCTCGGTTTTTAAGTTTCGTCTATCGACGCTTATATTCAACAAGGTTGTATTCGCAAAGTTGGTAATCAAAAAACGATAATCCTCGTGGCAAACAGTGAAGGATGTCCCTTAAAACCATCTTCTTAAAGACGGATAAAAGGCTGCTTGTTCAGCTATGTCTAAGCTGTCTATTTATTGCCCAGTACCATTTCCTGAGTAAAACAATGTCTTCGAAGGAGCAGTGTTGATTTCGTAAAGCCAAAGATGATAGCGTTCAACATTTTCCTGTAGAAGGTAACGGAAACACTGAGCAGACCCTTATAGAGAATATGCGTCAACTTTAAAGCAGCGTAGGATTCAAAATCGAAACATGTCGTACTGGATAAACCTGACAAAGTGAGCGTACATGTGCTTAGACCGCTCGAAGCGATGCTACAGAGCAACACCAATACGGATGGATGCTGGTGAGGCGATGACAGTTAGTAGGTTCCTAGTCATCATAGACATCAATCAACAGTCCAGACTTGCTTAGCCAGATGCGTTGACTTCATGGGGTGATCTGCTTCTTCAACCTGAGGATCACACTCACAGTTGCCTAAGGCATACAGGTGATTTGGAAATACACATCTAACGTGCACCCGGCTAGTGCTTGTAATAAACTGCTATATCTATAAGCGAGATATGAGATGCGGTCAAGACTGACAAAACGAGGCGTACAACGATGCCTTCGTTATCACAATGCGCAACGAAGGTATGTTCAAGGCCGATCGCTGCAGTTGTTCTTAACACCCGATACGGGGTGAAGGTAGGCATTTAATTACGACTAGCATCGTCCAATATTTGAAGCAAACTGATAACTTACGTGCCTTCGTTATAACTAGCTAATTTTCGAGAAAATTTGAACTGAAGACGCTCATATCGTTGATCCATATAGCTTCACAAAGTAGGATTACGTGGACTAAAATGAAACTACATGGGGCAACAATGGTTTCATGCGAGGCAGTCAGTTATCCAACAAAAGTAATCCCTATCCATCTAAAAAGGGCTGCAATTATGGCTAACGAAGACAATGTTTTATAATAATTTACTGCTAAATTAAGCAAGTCAGGTACTACTATTCGTCTTTTGCGGACCAACGTCAAGCTCTGCTGCGCAATATGAGGCCACCTTTTGGATGCCCCATGTACCGACACATCCTGGAGTTGCATTTTGACCGAAAAACCTGGAAGAAAGACGGTAAGAACGTGCGAACCGTTCCCTCAAGCCGGTCTGACCGCACCGAAGCCTGTATAGTTATCGTGATTATGCATGATTTTAGTACAAATAATTATAGCAAATTCTGATCGGTGACTTTGGCTATCTGCAATATGATGCGTGTGTCGACGACATTGTATTCTGCGAACGATGTGTGTTGCCAATAAAAACTTTGTTCAAAACAACCAGTTGTGACATGTTGTTGTAGACAAGTGCATGAAATGCAACGAACTTAGGAATGTTAAGTTCGTTATTAAGTTATTAAGCCAAACTGTACATTGAGTTCGCTTACTTCTTTAATTATTACCCACATAGCCGCCTGAATTATCATGTTAAATAACTCTCCACTGGTTTAATTGAGCGGCTGACTTCTTCGCACGGCATTACTTGCGCCTCGTGTAGCCCCATTGCATGTCCATATAACTTCACTTTATGTAGCTCCACGTTCTGGAGTTATGTGGGCTTCAGTTGATATCTTCTCGAAATATACTGAGCCCACTTAATAGAAGAGTCTTAGATAATAGAAGATTGGAATTTTCTCTTCCGCGGCACTGCTTTAAACGACAGCTCATATGGCCCCACCTCTTCCCACATGTACTATAAAATACTTTATTTCAAATAACAAATAGCAAAAGATCAATCCCTAAATTGGCCCTATGGCGTTCATGAAACTTGCTTTAAGTCTACATTTAAAACGTAGCTTACGTTTACTAAGACGAGTTTGGTTAAAGATGAAATGCACTAATGCAAACTGCACGAAGTTTCTAAGCTGTGTACTGCTGAAAAATGTCGACTACTATATTATTATGGTAGTATTATCTTGTCTTTCAATATATATATATATATGTGCAGCCATATTGTTGATGGTCTCAGAAGAATCGTTTCTTACGGAAAATTTGCCACAAAAAAAACAACAACAAAGGCTTTGATAAATATTTTTTGATTAGGTTACAATGTGATATAGTATTAAAGCCTAGACCTTCAATCCGTTTTTTGTTTTGACGTATGTGCCTTTTTCCATCCGACACAACGGAACGATTAGTTCAGCGGATTAAGAATCACCTGACTTTCAGCAACAATAGTTTAATGATGAATATGTTACCTACTGTTGGCCACTACCAACGGGCTAAATTAAATTCCATTCATTGACACTAATGTGAAATTAATATCTTTTCGCTGATACCCATAGAAAACCACTTATTTTTCTTCAATTTTTGAAAATCTAAAGAGCAACTCATTTTTTGATTTTTGCGAAGCTCATAAAGTGTATCATCTCTAGTTTATTGTATAGATCGTAAGAGGTGGATAATCGTTAAAGCAAGATATGAAGAGTAGGCTACTGGCGGGAAAAATCTCTAGCCCAGTTTTAAACTGAATATTATACGCCAATATAAGACATGTCGATCATGGCTAACTTTCCGCGCAATGTCGTATAATTAATGGTCACTGATATAACAAAATTATGGATAAAATGCCCTATTCATCGATGTCGCTGTCTCCTGAGCTTTAAATGCTTATAATGTAGGACACTCGTTATATTGGCAAGCGAAAACCGCAGTTTTTTTTGCGTTGAGCCGCACATTGAAAACTCACGTAATTCTATTTAAATATGTTTTTACGACGAGTGACATTTCGTCGAGAAATATTGTTGTTTAAGCCGGGCATATGAAATATCAATTTGTATTTTATCGGGACTGATTATGATATAATGCTAAAGCAATTTGAATAAACGACGAGAATTAATACAATTATCTAGTATCAACATGCATATATATAGACAATGATGGAGATCTAGTTAGCTAACATTTCAGGAACTGCCTACCAATAAAGCTGGTCTCAGCCATAAGGACCCAATTCTTGAACATTTTCAACTTCCATACCCCCGGCCGCAAGGGCTTCCGCAGCGGAGGTTTGTGATGCTCGATCTGTTCAGAAATTCCCACCTAGAGAACAAAGAACAACTTAGAAGGTGTATTCTTAAGTTCCAGTGCAAAAAGTAAATCATTTACTCCACTTATTTAACATTTAGTGAGGGCGGGGCTGATCAAAATTCTGCGGCTTTGTAGCCGGCCGATGGATATACCTACGTTTCCTTAAGAGTTCTTCCGAAAAGGTTCCCCGATGATTAGTTCAATAAGTGAACGTGCTTAGAGGTATCATTAACTTATGGGACTATGGTCCCAATGGTTCGTAGAAAAAACTACACAACGTGTTATTGTTACTTACTTTAACTTCATATGAACCTGCAACGACTTGAGCAGGGTCAATCCAAACGAACGTTACTGAAGACGCCGGACCCCTGCCCCATTCATGCAAAACTCCCGGCTCGCTCTGTGGACCTATTTCAACCAAAAGGTGAAAAGCAACAGGCGCTATTGAAGAAGCAGCCGGTAATTATTATAAATCTCTTTTCAACATGTAGGTGGCTGGAAAAATATTTTAGCACCGTGAGAAATGACACTGTCGTCTAATTCGTTTTCTTTACTAACGAGCATTGACAAGTACCTATATAGAACCAGTGCTATACTAAGAAAGGTGGAAGGCACCTAAAAGTATGAAATATATTCCGATATATTAAATGCAGTATTGAGCATATCATGTCTGAGTAAGATGCGCATTTACCCATGATTCCGGCGAAATTTCGGAAGAGAAGTTCCTTGACATCGAAATCCGAAGATACCTCAATCCTCCTTAGTCTATCATCAAAAGGATCGTTTTCAAACTTCCCAGATTTCTGAAAGGACTTGATTGGGCTCACCAAGGCCTCTACTTTCACTGGTTCTGGCAAATGTTCTGCTCGCGCCTCATACTGAATAATCACCCCTACAACAAATATGTAGACATAATTTTAATTCTAGCTTATTTAAGGAACCCAGCGTTGCCTGACATTCTTATAGTGTGCATGTGCCGCTATACGATCCATACTAGACACATTACTTGGTTTCACCATGGCGCACTTTGTACGCACATGGCAGAATGATTTTTTTATCTCACTACCTTTGAATAGATCGTGTTGAAAATATAGCCATGTTTCAAGTACTCGCGAGGCCCGCAGAACGCATCGACTTCCAAGTTGACCTAGATGATGGGCTGAAAGGCGTGCCAAGGAACTCCATGCTGACAGACGCCCTTGATCTGGCACAGGTGACCGGTCTAAATAGTGAAACTCGTTCTGCCAGTACGATGTCTCACTAGCCAGATTAGCTACGAAATGTACGTCCGGTAATTATGCAGAGTGCGTTTATAAGATTTTTGAGTTAGCAAAGTAACCGAATAATTGAGCTATACAAAGGGCCAATGACTTGGCCCCACGTGCTTGTTTGTATGTGAGCGACCCACATTTAAGAATGATTTGATTTTTTGCGAAACACTTCATTACCTGTCTCTACTAAAAATACTGTTCTATACTTGACAATCTGGCAAAAAGTCGTCTAGCTCTAAAATGAAGAATATGTAAAATTTTATATGTAAAATATGAATATGTAAAATAATATTGCACAATCAGGTACTGGTTATAGAGGTAAACCCCAATATGTAACCTACTGAATAAAAATTACATCATTTTTAATAATCTTGCAAACGAGATATACATTTTAACTCACATGTAGGTTTACGTTTTATTTTGAGCATTGTGTCCTCGATGAAGTCGACGATCTTCTGGCTAAGCACAGGCTCAAATTTTCGAGCAAAAAATACTGTCTTTCTAGAGAGGACCGCCACTTTTCCCTCGTCATCCTCGAGAAGAACATTAGGCGAGCAGCCACACCAATCAACGACATGTCTATATTGGCATTTACAGCCTTGCTTACGACGCCAGTTGACGAATCGCAAATTATTGTCCACAATCAACGTACAAAACCCGGAATTATGAAGTACCTGCATTTATCACACGAAATAGGTATGTCTACTATTGTTGTTACTAAGCTTCGTTGGCTTGAAGAACTGCATTAGGTTGAATAACCAAACTACTTGGGTAACTTTGTAGCTTAGCTCCACTGCTGCAACTGTCGTAGAACTAGGGCAAGAAACGCTGCGGAAAGATGGAAGAATCCGTTTTTCTCATAAAAAACTATGGTTAATATCAACAAATATAGCATCGATAGAAGCTGGCAAAGGACAATGCAGTGCACCGATCAAGAAGTCTAGACAATTAACAATGTCCTAAATATGCCGGTTCATTCCTCCACAAATCTACCATTTCCATGGTAATGGTAAATGTCTCGCACGGTGCCTCTGGAAATCACCTAAATATGTTTCATCAGGCAAAAATTATCTTGCGCTTCTCTATTTTTATTAACTTGAAATTAATGAACGTTTTACTAAATGTCCATTGATTTCATGTTTTGAACCTCTCTAGTTTCTTTCCGAAACGTCGATTACTCACCTCGAACGTCACTTGATTATAAGAAAAACACCCTTGTAAATGTGATATTAACTTGTGCTTTAAGATGAATTCATTTTAAACTATTAGAAGTTGACGAGGGAGGTGTGTACGTGCTTCTAAATGTACACAAGCTGTATATAAAACCCTTACCGTATGGAAGTAGCTTTCTGCGGGCAGCAGCGTATGCCTGAACAGGGCTTCTAATCCGACAAGTAGGGGATCATGAGCCCTGTTTTGAATCACCCATTGAACAAATCCCCGGTGTAGTGCCACCCAGTCAGAACCTCCATCAAATCGGATGCCACGAGGAAGTTCCCTGTCTCCTAAGCGCCACATACGTGTTTCACACTCCAGAAAGGTTTTCATCAAGGCTTGTTTACTGATGAACCTGTTCATCCGAGAGATCAGCGGAGCCCGAGGCTAGTCTTTGTTTTTATTAGTCGGATCTATCACACTCTCATTCAGTAACCATTCTGGGCTATAAGAAAGTATATAAAATTGTCTTGTTATTTACTCAAAAATACAGGGCTGAAAACAATATCCCCAGCTAGTAAAGGCCCCGATAGTGATCCCTTATAATTTAATAGAGGGATCACAAATAAAATAAATTTTGCGACGTACAGACGATATAACGACTCGCATCCGTTCAAAACGTATAGTATGTCGATTGCCGCATTCCCAGTTTACCTAAATAAATATATTTATTGGAGGCAATAATCAAAGCTGAAAAGTATTTTTCAGCTTGGAGCATAGATTTATTTAAATCCGCTGAACCGCTTTGAACCGCTGATAGACTATATGCTACAAGCAGACAGATGAATGTAACTAGGAACACAAAGCTGACGGCAAACTTTTGGATACTGAAACTACTGGATATTCCATCTAGATATTCAACTTATAACGCGCCAGATAATTTCAGCTTATACGTTACATGCAGTTGTGCTTACGTTATATATAATTGTGCATATGCGAGTAGACTGATAGTGGAATAGTCAACGCCGTTGTTTCATCTAATGGCGCGCATAAATTCAAATTTCGAGAGCTTGCTTAAAATAGTGCAGCACTTTTTAGAAAGCCTGTCAAGAGGAGAAAAACGGCTTGTTTCAATGGAAATAATTTGACCAAAAATAGGTACCAATGAAAGGCAAGAAGCAGTCTTTCAAATAAATATCCAGGGATGTCTAGCGAGGCCACGAAGCCCGAATTTCGTCAAACAACTGAATGCCAAAATTCAGTAGCTCTTATAAGGCCTGTACAACGTACTTTTCCTGAAGGAGCAATGGTGAATGAATCGTGTGAAAAATCCCCCGTTTATAAGGAGTTGCCTGTGATCCCGGTTAGGACAATACACCTGATTCTCTTAGAGTATATCCTATTGGATCACCCAAAAACATTCAGTGTTTAAAAGCCTTGCTTCAAACTAGCCCAGAAGACGGAATCTCCCTATTATTTGCAGTCTTAGGCTTTACAGCTGTTATTTAACTAGAAACACATAGGTTTCGATTTTGTAACATATGTCGTTGATGTAAGTTCATTTCCTAAACGAGAAATTTTGTCCGCAAACTAGAAATATGAACTTCGGTATTGATCCACGGTGAACTACTAACGTAGTAAATATAAAGCAATGTAAACAAATAAAACACCACCATACTAGCGAATTCTTAATATTCAAACCTGCCCCGTAGCTCTACATATGGTCTCTCAACGGTGACCTTCAACTATTATAGGACAAAACGCACAGCTGAAAGTTACATCTCACCAAAGGCCTGCAACAATTGTAGCAAACCCAGTCATCTGCTGTTGGCTTTAACCAACGTGTTTAGTTGTGCATAGGCCCTTAGAAGACAAAGTACCTGGGGTGCCTCAGATCTGCCTATTTAGATAAGTACAATGAAATCATGATGGAAGCCATCCTCTTAATATAGGCACTCCGCTAGAGTTTAGTTTTAGCCAAACTACTGCCTCATTGAACTTCTTAGGTTGGTCTATTCAAATTCCAGCCTCAGTACCGTCATGCGCTTATCTAAGAGAAACACGGTGGCTCGGACCACTCTATGAAACCAGTTTCATATCAAGATGTTATCTGGGACAATGGAAACGATTTAATTTCAGGTAGGTCGACTTTCTACTACGAGCGCTTTCGTGATGCTTAACCCCGAGATCGATGTAACTTATCAAATCCAACTTACCGGTCGCCTATTAGAATACTCGAAACAACATGAAACGCGATAGATATTATTTGTCAAGTGACATCTCAAAATGAAATAATGAAGAAGAATGGTTAGAAAAACCCGCCCTTTCCTACGTAGTCTTAAAAAATCATGCTCGCAGGAAAAAAATAACACATCAGTCTCTTCAGGCGTTCCGTGAACGAAAGTACTTTAAATACCGAGTCCGTATCTTGTGCTTTACAAATGCGTTAGCCACTATGGAGGACGTAATCTCAGCATCCGACCTTTTTCTTAAATCCTTTTTTAGTTTGACACCTCATTTTCTTGATGCAGCACAGTCCTTAGTGTCTAGGTTCGCGACGAGACCTAATCGACTTCTTCTTTGTCATATCTAAAATCTGTTAACCTAGGCGAACTCAGTCCATATGATTTGGAATTAGTCTAAAGAAATGGGTGCTTCCAGAGTTCACAGAGGATAGCGGCTGAAATCTCTTGTTGGTTTTATAGAACGAAGATTACTGCCACCTTTGGGTCGTCATCTACTTTGCTTCGGGATCTCAGGTTTCTTGGAAGCGTATTTTTATTCTCAGTGTATCGCACACATCGTTTTTGTTAAGTTTTACTTCCGTAACGCCTTTAACTCAGTGCAGAGTGGTATACTGTAACGTGTGATAGGGGACTGTATTTCCGAACTTTCCCACTTGATGGACCGAGTGTAGTACGGGCTTTGCTTGCTGTTCCAAAAATCTTAAAATGACACTTTGCTATCTCAGGTAACCGACAATAAGGCAACCTCACTATTCTTACTCTGTTCAGTGTCCTGGTCAAGGAGTTGATAAGCAGCTGATTATGTCAGCGATCACGGACTTCATGCTCGAAATGTGCAAGCCAAGACCCCAAACATTTTTCATCAATAGAAAATTTTTTAGAGCTGCCGAGTCTCTGTTGTTCCACTATAAATTCCATAATGTTGGTTCCCTTAACGAGGAAATGACACCGTGATTGACGCTTTCGTGTCTTCGTACGCATTCTGCCAGTACAGCAGAACAGCTCAAGAGCAGGAAACGTATAAAAATTTTATTAGACCATTGTTTTGTTCTGGGCGTTAGGTTTCCAAAGACTCGGATAGTGGGGGGTACATTAAAAGTCACCTTAGAGAGAACCTGTACGTATTGACTTGAATGCAAAGTTAAGTATAACTGCATACATAAAATATATATATAAGGACATACAAAGGGGTAGATAATTTCAGTTATATAAAAAAAGGTTACATTATACTAGATCGGATTTTATTTGATTTACTTAGTGACATAAATAATGTACGAAATACTAACTTTGGTGTGTCCTGCCCATGCGAACGAACAAAGTTGTAGCCTTTGTTATCTCCCAGGAAGAGCTCGAGTTCACCAACTCTCCTGAAGAGAAAAAAGTTCAGAATAGTCAAATTTATTTTAGTATTATCTATTTCTAGCTGATTCGTAGTAGGAAGGGCAAAAGTTGATGGCCGATTCGGCCAATGTCAAGCATATGTTAAACGCAGTGTCCGCCAACTAGTATTACGTTTATTTGTACATGCGACGACCATTATCTGTCTTTAATATGAGTTCCAGTTACTATAACCCTCACACAAGGAAATGTAAATGTTTCTTTTTATGAGTTCCAGCAGATTCTTCCGAAAGTCAACCAAACTTGTGGAGTCTAAAGAACTTATGAAACTCGCTATAGAAACACCATGTAGAGTATCTAAAATAAATGAAAGCCCTCGCTTCTTGATGTGTTAACTTTTGTCCCTCTTTAAACATTTTGCGTGACATACGAATCGACACACTTTGCGAACATCACAGGTTTGTGTGTACTTTGTGTGCACAAAACTGTGTACTTTTAATACCTCATTTTAAGGTTGCTTTTTACTAAGAAACGAGATATCGTTAAGTTGGTGTTATACTTTGTCGTTTTCCAGGTTCTATTTTCTTATTACACTTTCCGTTTCTTCTATTTTAACGAAACCAAGCCAAAATGTCGTATACAGTTATTTGTCCTCCGGGGATAAGGGGTAAATCATGTTTGTATTACAACAAACTAACTTGATTGGGAAGTCACTTTCGCTGAGGTTGACTACATAATCCCATCGGTCAGTCGACTTATCGAGATGAAGCAACTCCTGGAAACAGCTTAACAACATTTGAAGTAACGAAGCTCCGCCCCAGATCGTCGAAAAACGCTGCGGCGTAACTCGCAACCATGACGGGTCCTCCAGCTCCTTGAGTGAACGGTACAAATAATCCTGACGCTATTCGATAATTACCAAATTAGTAGCACAGAAGAGTCGATCAACCACAAAGGTAACACCACGTTAAACTATTAAACTTGTTATTGCCTTTCTTTTACATATTTTTCTAAGAAATGTACGAATCTGTTGTTAACGAATGTTGTCTGAATGTTGCTAATAACAAATTTAAGGTGTGGCGCCTACGTTAAGGTTATTTTTCACAATAATCTTCGTTCAAAATAGTGTATCATAATGTATTTCTACGTGTTAAAATAAGCTTGGTTCAAAAGTTACAAAAGTGAACTGCAAAAACGTACAACAGATTATCTAGTAATAATTGGAATAAACTACAAATAGTACGTAAAGAAAAGAAACTAGTCATACGGTCTTTGTTAGGGCTATCTGCCGCATCCTGTATAGTGTAATGCTCACAAAGATGTATCAGAGACGCCAAGAAGTCCATTCAGCTAAAGAAGCGCCACCTTTTTCCAGAGAATAATTATTACCCATCTTTGCCCAACGTTACGGTAATCCTTTCAACGAATTCATAGATTAGCCGATATACATTTTGGCGCTATGTAAATAATTTATGTTTTTTTTTTTATTAAATGTTTTAAGTAATAAAAGGCGAAACAGGAAATTATCCTATGGAGCAAAGTTGGCGCTCTAAGATGAGTTGGATAGAAAATTGCAAAATTCCGGCTAAAATCCACTATTTTCTGCTGTCATAAACGTACAAAACAATATGTTCAAAAACATTGCCCCTGTCGGCTGAAAATCAAGACGATGCAGCTGCTTCCACTACATTTTCTGGTCAACCCTTTAAGAGCCATCTATCTTAGATATTCGCTTTCAAAAAGAAAAGTGGTCTTTGAGCTTACGAAGCATCCAAACGTTAAAAAAATTAGCGTGTCACTCAGCGTACACATAGACCCGACACGCTTCGTCTATGAGATATGAGTTTTTCCACTTTAAATATTGCTATCAAGGTTGTATTGTTGATTATAGCTGTTGAAGTTGTAGCTGGTTGCCAAATTCAAAGTGAAGGCGCTAGAGCACTTTTTCGATGCCTACTAAGTACCCGAAGCAGATCTTGTCACCTATCTGTGTTGTATTTGTTCTGTTCAAAAAATGTTTTTTGACCACACCCACACATAGGACAAATTTGACATGTAGCCACAAACTCGCCGTAAATTGGCGTCCAGTGGGATCTTTTTTACTACATTTTTTACCTCCTCTATGATTTGTAATTGATTATTGATTAGATTGAAACTGAATGAAATGAAAATTTCTCACCTGGTCAACATGAACGTAAAAAAAGTGTTGCTCCGTAGAAGTAGTATTGAGAACTGAGATCAGTCTTTTCAGCTGGCGTAATGCGCGTCCATTAACAGTGAGCAAGAACACGATTTTGGCTCGAGGAGAATTATCGCTGAGGTCCGCAGGTGGCATCAATGGCTGGTGCTTTTTCATCTCTAAATGAATCAATTCAACCAACAGAGCAGGTAGGTTTGAATTCAACGTAATAAAAAATCTCCCAATCTCCTTTGGACGGATACACTAGAAAATTATAATAAGACTTACTGTGTTGCATCTCAAAATAAAAATTCTATACATATATAACAACAATGTGTTCTGTGCTGTTTGTATATGCTTTGTTTAACTATAATACCAATTAATATCAACGCTAAGCGATTGCAATCTACAATACCGCATTACGCCAAGTTAAGCTATCTCCCCGGCGTTCTGAATCAATTGATCCACAGCATAAGTTTGTACTATGAAGCTACCGTACTCACGAATTGGAAGCCCGGTCTTGTAGAGTTCACCACAATCTTGGCATTGGTCATCGGAACAAGGTTTCTCTACGCGTTTCCAGCTTTTATCTTGAACTTTAGCGCATGCACATCTTCGCTCTTCTTGCTGTGAGGAAGACGATCTAAAAACAGCAAACGGTGCGCCCACGCGAAGGCACGCCCACACGCAAGACATCGGGGTCGGATATGACACCGCGGACTAGGGAACAACATAATGGAGGTTAACAACTGACCAAATCAGAATATAAATGGCCAGCGATTGAACAGCAGTGACCGCGGCCGACTGTACCAAATAAATCTAAAGCAGAATTATAAGGCCTACACATAATATTGTCTCAGCCAAACCATAAAACAATTGCTGGCTAAATGACCGCTTGACAGAAACCAGATTTACAAGCGGGAACTTTTTCGTGCAGCTTAAGTTCTCAATACAAGTGCTTTCTTCAACGGATTTAACATATCTGCTGACCAACTGCAGCTGCTGTCTCGGTTTTTTGTGCTATTAAAACTATTTCATATCACTAAATATGTTATAATAGAATTTTAATCTATTCTACGTGTGTAAGCTACTCGCTTTTTCAACCTCTTCACAATGTTTTCTTTCAGTCGTGAGTTAGCTCCGGATAAGAACACTGGATATGTATAATAGGATTACAAAAAAGCTTAACAAGTCAATGTACGTTTTTCATTGCCAAAGCAAAAAGACCCAAGAAGCAATGTCGTGTACGTTCAATAATATTATAATGAGTATACATAAATCTGGAACAAGATTAACTTTTAAAACTTGTGCGGCCGACTACGACTGCGACTACGGTCGAAACGCTTTAGACTGTACTTCTTGATGGGAAGCTAAAGATTTAAATTAATTGTTTCATATTTTATGCCCAGCCCTTAAACTGTTAGACACTGCTTCAGATTTTAGAAATCTAAAAAAGCTATTTACCACCGGATTGAAATCTGCCTTTCTGACATGTTCGCGATCGCATATATCTTCGCATCATCTTTGTTTTATTTTTATGCCAATGCCTAAAAGTTATATAAATTAGACTACTAATATGAAATATTAATAGCCCCAGGATCGTACTTTGCGGGCATCCAGATATACTTAGCGTGGAATATCAAGAGTGAGCCTCAACTGAGAATGAGAAATTGACTTGGAAACTGAGCAGAAGGGAAGTTAATAGCACGAAAAGACGCTGATTGATGAAGTCTAATCATGTTATCTTTCTAAACGCTAAAATAAAGAAAACCTGCCTTGGGTGCGTGCAACCTATTTGTCGGAAATCAGTCCCTGAACATACGCATGCATACACAGATATAGAGTTTTTCTATTTATAGAAATTTGGTAACATCCATATTATTGCTTTATTATTCATATATAATTATACTCTCTAGAACCTTAAATCGTGATAATGTTTATAATACTAGTGTTTTGCTCTCAACTTCAGTTATGTAGCTTTTCCCCTACACGGCTACTGCAGCAGTATAAAAACCTTAACCATATCTTCGAGGCTTCATGGCTTTAGATAAGTCTGATTCATGAATGTACAGACATTAATTGTACAGAAATTGTAAAAAAACAGCAGAAACTTTCTAACTTGTATTGAATTTCACAGGCCTTTGTTCAATAGTCTCCAGAAGATTCCAACGCGGCTACCATAACTTGCCGTAGTGGCGACCCTGGTAATTATTCCATTTGTCTTAGTAGACGAATAGGTAAAAAAATAAGCGCGGATGGCTTAAGTAGTTTAATTTTGTCTTTATTATAAATTATGAAGCTATCGCCTGACTTTGTTATGGCAACAATTGGACACTGTAAGGTAACATATCTTTACACATAATTGGCAATCTTTCTGCGATTGCTCGTATTTATAATGTTTCATTCCAGAAAAGCTTTGATGCTTCCTACAGCTTTCTTAAATCGACACAAGAAGCTTTCGTAGTAACTGGGGCCTATAACCGCCGAATGTCTTCCGATCTACCACCTTCTTCAAAATTCGCCTAGTTTCCTCATTTGGTTTTTTATGGTATGAGAAAATCACTGCAGGCCGCTCTAAGAACGTTAACCAACAGTGCCAAATGAACGGCCACTGTTTCATTGAGTTCAAAGGGGGGAACGAGGCGAGAGCGAGGACTTTCATCACATAAAAGACAGAGAACCTTCCCCCAGAGGTCTCTCATTTTAACGAAAAGCATAATAAAGAGATATTGACTGACTATTTTGACAATAGTTTATCAACCGGTACTAGTTATGTTCGTCATCTACGTATCTATTGGAATGACTTACATGCTTTGCGAGTGTGTTATTGGCCACATAATGAGGCGTCTGAAGACTGTCTATGTTAGGCAATCTGAAGCATCCAATTGTATCTCCTGGATTTCCTTCTGAAAAAGGTAGATTAAGTAGAGTTCTAATGAAGTGGTTGAATGATTGATAACCCATAATCGAACTGGTCCGTGATCGAAAATGGTAGCTAACTATAATGCTGGCAAAATGTAATGAATAGGCAATAAACATTGTGAAACATTACATATTTAAGCTTTGTTTCGCTGGGGCGGAAGGTTCAGTTGATGAGTCATGGTGTAACACAACGTCTTACACAATCTTAGTGAGAAGCTCTTAAGCTTCAAGTACGTATCGCATTAAATTGTATGGGTATATTATTATACAACCCTAATGACCCCTCTGACGAATTTCGATGTATGTTTTCATTAAAGTAATTCTATATATTTCCACAAACTGACATAAAATCAGTTTAAATCCACGAAAGCTAGTAAAAGAGTTCATATATCAACTCATCGGAAATTACCTTTGCTGGGACAAGTGTTGTTCAGAAACGTCGGATACAAGGACCTTCGAAGGTGGGCACAAAAGACGTCCGCTATTTGTCGCTTGCAGTGGGCTGTCTGTGCCCGCTTTAAGGCGGATTGTACCTCTGTCCCATTCAGGGAACAGGAAGGTTCGAATGGAAGCTCGGTTGTTGACCTCCTTAATAATTCGCCGCCACTAAATAAAGTATACAAAAGCTTGTATTGAGTAAATGTAAAAATGATTAATGAAACGACTAAGAAATATGTTTAAAGTAGTTCACCAATAGTAGTATGTGGTGGTCACATAGATTTTTTTCGGGTTTAAAAGCCATTTAAAAAGTATTTTATCGAGAGCCGATATCTACAATTAAATATTAGCTGCAATGCAAACTGTATAGGTCTGTTTGATAGGACAGTTTAAACCAATAGTAGTTGGTCCGTTTTTTCCGACGAGGATCGTTCAAATCGGAGCGACGCTAAATCACCAAGAATTTGAAGATAATGGTGATAATATAGACGTACATAAAAATGATGTATAAAAAAGTCAGTATAGTAATGTCGCTAGTTACATCTTCACCGTTGAGGTGAACGGACGTGTCCTCCTTCGCGATGCTGGATTACTAGGTAACTATCATTGCAACTTTAGAATTTTGCTGATGGGCTGTGTGTGCCTTATTGTCTGCCTATCGGCAGAACTGACATTTGTCATGCCTATTCGAACCCCCAGGTGGTAATTTTACGTTTTACTACTAAGAGATATCCTGTGGCAACAGTGGTGCTATCGGCATGCTATGAAGATCGCTGCGGACTGACCAACACACTCATACATGAGCTGACGAAATGCATCTGCGAAAACAGTGCTAGTTAATCTTAACACAAGTTAATCAGTTAAACAGGTAATCCAGAAGGCTAAGTCTTGCTGCAGCCTTTTCCTCATCTTTTTCCGGTCACTTTGAGATTTAGGGTGACCGTCTACGTAAAACAGAACATTTGCTGCGGAGCGAAAAACTACAGGGACCTCAACGCTTAACCTGTGATAGTTGAGGTTTAATCAAGAACCGGTTTGAGAGGCTTTTTTCAAACAGCCCAGCTTAAGCGTTAAACATAATCATAAAACAGAATTTTAAAGTTGACACCTAACGCTAGGGAGATGGAATCCGAGATTCTACAGGTAAATTTAGAGCTCCGAATTCCTATATCTGGTTTAGTTCTTACCCGCACGCTTGAAGTTCAAAGGAGCCTTTAGAGCTAAGCGATTAAAGGGAAAGACCTATTTAAGGAGACAGAAAGAATCCAATAGTCCCTGCTGTTGCTAAGGAAATCGTCTGATTCAGAAGCAATATCAAATGTCAGAAGGAAAAAACAAGGCGAGGGACCTCTTGCAAAGGAAACTAGAACAGTCATGTGTGAAACAGCCGTGATGCGATCAGCCTGGAATTAGAACATGAACCAACTCCCACGGATAGTGTCACTAAAGAGCACATCAGCTCAAGCGCCAAGCAAAAGAGAACAACGAAAAGTTTTGTAAGAGCCCGAGGCATCGAGTCTGGCCCCTTATATGAAAATTCTATTAAAAAGAAACGCCATGGAGAAGAATAAAATAAATATCTTGAGATCTAGCCACTGGCTCACTGCCTGCCTATAATCAGGGATTCAAGAAATTTGAGAAGAACCTTCAAAAGAAGTATCTCGATAAAAGCAACCATAATAAGAGTCGAAATATTCGTTCGGAAACTTCCCTTAGACGACAGAAAAAAGGCATGTCCTACGAAATAAAGCTAGAACATATACAGAAAAGCAAACAAAAGTGTGAAAAACAAAATGACATGCAAAAATCGAGGTACTTAGGCAGCAATTCAGGTTCCTACGGCTGGAAAACAAAGAGGCTGCTACAGCTGCTTTAAGAAAAGACATTCTGCTTAGACAAGCTCGGAGTATACGATGCAATCAACATGTCGGGAAAAGCGGCTGAAACTACCAGAATTGATACCCTAGCTTACGTGGTTTCCAAAGAGTGGCTTGAAATAACGTATAAACGATCCATTTTAGGAGAAAATGTATGTACAGAAAACACAAGCAATGGTTGTCATCCGGGGTCCGGCTGAAGACGATGCTTTCATTAAAAAACTGACGGCGCAGCCTGCCTTTGACGTAACAGTCCTGGGACTTCCGCTAGGCGAAAGAGCGGTAGTTCCAAACAGCGATGAAATGATTATTAGAATTATAGACGTCAGAGACTTAGGGTAAAAATCTGCAAAATAAGAAAATACTCCTGCAGGTTTTTATCCTTACCAATGGTATGATCGTACTAGGTGACCGGTAGTAGTCTAGTAGTCTAGTAGACTAGGTAGTAGTCTTACCGGTCTATGATAACCTTGGTATAGTAACCGAGAAAAGCTGGTCACTCGTTAACGAAAACAATGAGACTAGGTAAAGAAATCTTGTCATAACAGTAACCAAAACTATGACTAGTGAACGAAAAGTCTTTGCAGATATCATAGAGTTAAGGGCAGATATGATGGCTGAAATACGACAGGTGTCGTGATAATATTACGGGCAGTGGTTGCCTTTTTAGTTGGAAGCCAGATCAAAAAGAAATTAATACCTAGACTGGCTCTATTTAACAGCGTCAAGACGAATTCCATATATGATAAATGGAGGGTGGCAATGTTTAGCTATTTTCAGCTGGTTTGCTGCAGATAAGCTTGCAGATTTAAGTGGTATTAGGGAACTAGAGCCGTGAGATCAAGAAGTAGGTTCCGCTGGCCATATCCGTTATACGCCCGAAGCTGTACCACTTTGCTACAAAAAGGAGACGGTTGAATGGCGGCACTGTTACAACTGTAGAGCAACTAAACACATACCTGGAATGTGATAAGGAAATGTCTCATACTGATATAAGTGCAAAGAAACCAGTCACACTACAAACGATAGTTTTTTCTACGTTCAAGAAAGCATGTTTGTGGCGGAAGTCGTCTGCACAGAGGAGACAACCCAGGCCAAGGTACAAGCATCAAAAGAGGAGATGACAGCTCGTAACAGAAGCAATTGCAAGGTGGCTAAGAGATCTACAGCGAACGCAGGAGGTTGATTTTGATTAATTGGAGGCCACCTCATATAAGCTTGAATTACCGCCAATGCTTCCGATTAACGTAATACAATTAACTGCAACCGCAGTCGTGAATAGAATTAAAAGGGGTAGAGAGGGTGTATTTCCGCTATAGATCGCCGTATTGCACGCTAGAAGAGCACACATTTTATTTAGATAACCTGATAGTTTCCGTCCGCGCCGCGACGAGCTGCGGCAAAACTAGTGGAAGACGCTTTAAGGGGAGCGGCATTCCTACACTGAGGAGCGGCGTCGACAGAACCCTGGACAGAGCACGCAAGGTGGTAAACGGGTCAATCAATCATCTTAAAAGGAGAAAATCAGAACAATCCGAGTATTGGTGCAACTCTAAGATTGCGGAACTGCAGGCAGGCTAGGCGAGTAATCAAGAGACCTAGAGAAACGTGGAAGCCTATAAAAAAATAGGACAAAAACCTGGAAAAAAAAGCAAGCCTGCTCACTATGTACCGACAACGTAAGGCGAAGCTCATAAGCGAAAGCAAAAACGTGGCTGAAAGAACTTCTTTGTAGAGCTAGAGGGGCACCACCAGAGAAACCTTATAAGATGGTAAGGGAAAAATGAGGACAGTGTAAGTCTTTAAGGAAGCTGAGTGAATAAAGTAAGGGAAAGCGCCGGGGTCAAACGGCACTCGCTTTTGGCTATCAAGGTTCTTTTCAAGAAGTTTACAGAGGTAGTGACCACAAAGATCACACATGAAAGTTTACTCCACGCCGCTTGGAAAAAGCAGAAATAATTTTTATCCAAAAGAAAATAAGAGGCTTAGGCTGATCTGCCTGATAAGCTCCCTGGCCAAAGCTTTGGAGCAATCACCAGAAAAAGGCTGAAACCATTCACGGAATAGCTTGGATTAATATCCTCCTAACAGTTTGGATTCCGCAAAAGCCGCTTGGTCCTGACAACGATACAAAACGTAGCCAGGTCAAACTCACACATGGCTCGACCCTCAAGGCTTGAAAACCATTCGTTGCAGTATTTTTTAACGTTAAGAATGCCCTCAATAGTATTTCGTGGAATAAACTTGAAACGATGATTAGGAAGGCTGCACCGCCCTGCCTAGTACGCATGGGATCTGATCACCTAAAGGACAGAACTATAACAAGCGAGGAGATCATACTCCCAGTGACGGCGGTAGTGCTCCAAGATTCTATAGTAGATTGACTCCTGCGGAGAACTGTGAGATCTTCCGCGTTGAGTAGAACTCCTGGCGTATGCCTTGGCCGTTGCAGTACAGGCAAGAACGGCTGCGAGGATATAGCTCTATGGGAAGCCATATCTCGGAATGGATGAGAAAAGTGGATTAGAGCCTGCATTCTGCTCGTAGAATGGAAAAATGTGCAAGAAATCAATCTTGACCTAATACCCGCATAGATTACGATGGTAGAGAGCGATAGATGTGAAGGGGTTATCTAAGCTACTGCATATTAGGACGGCTCTGACAAGATAGAGTAAAACGGCTAGTGTCATAGCAAGAATCCTGCGTAATATACGTAGGCTAGAAGAGCGGGTAGACGAAGGCTTCAAATGTTGGCCTCCCGAGTCAATAGCGTTCACCAGTTTGATTCGGAACATCTTTAAATTCTTAAGCAAGTAAAGACCTTCTCTATAAGACACAAAGACCGGCTGTACGATTTTTTCAAGCATTTAGGACAATAGGTTAACCGGTCTTGACTGAAAAACCCCATCGGATTTGAAGGTTGAAAAGAAGAAGCAATTATGGAATAATGGTCCAAAAGGTTCCAACGAAGCTTAATGTAAACCTACTAAGGAGGCTGAGCAGGCGGCTACACCACTCGAAAATCCGACGGCCGGAGTCCGTATTCCAGATATCAGGAAATAGCTAGAGCGCTCCGAAGAAAAATATACTCTCATGTAACACAAATTATTACAGGCCATGAGAATTTCCAATTATCTTTGCACAGGATTGGAAAAACTCCGTTCGACATATGTCCACTGCGAGCAAAGGACAATAGCTCTGGATACTTGTTATTAACCTGTCCCACTTTTGAGACTGCAACGATAAAAGCTAGAAACAAGCACTTGGCCACCTTGACGTAAAACACGTCGAGGGTATTTCTTTCAGAATAAAATCCCGAGTAGCCTAGAAAAAGACTAGGGGAATTCGTAGTGTTTATGTACGCTACCATCAGGGGAAATTTGAAGGGAAGCAAATTTGAAATGACTACAGTCAAACAAGTCCTGAAAGAAGAAGATTACCTAGAACCAATGAAAGATGAGATTTCCTAGAGGCCGCAGACGACTCGGCTAGAATTCCAAGTTTCCAAGTATTGTGACATAACGCGTCTGGTGAAGCAAGGAATTTGAATGGGACTTCAACCAATTGATCCATAAACGCCTATCACTTCTCTTGCAGGTCCGTAATACAACTCAATAAAGCGTCAGGCTAGCACTGAGCGAACTACGAAAGAGGGTTTGTTAGGCTGTGTTAGACTCGGCGGAACTAAGTCCAGTAGTCAGACTTGAGTCGGACACTATACTAGAGGGTCACAAGTTATTTGGCCCCAACTGTGTACGTCCGTGCATTAATTCCGTCTTTTTAAAAAATACATAATGTCGCATACCATAAATTGTCTAGCGAACCACCAGCAATAGTATATCGACTTAAATAGTTATATTAGCGAAAATCAACACTAAAATAACTTTGCTCTGCTCCTCCATATTATCATATTTACCCTTCGACATGCTCTTTGTAATTCTTCGAAGTCAGGCTGCCATGTAGGTAATGTCCTTGTGTGCTATTCGCTCGTAGTGGCTGAAATTCAAAGTGGAGAAGTAGACCTTTACTATATTATTGATAAACCGTTTCAATACAAACCGTTACCATAAGATTTTTGCAAAAAGGTTTTATTTATTAACGAAGTAAAAATATTCACCCCTCAAAGAAAAGGAAGTTCGAGTTGCGTTAATAGATTTCTCTCGAAATAGAAGAAGCCGTTAAAATTTAATTATAGCTGGCATTTTAAGACGAAAGCTTGTTATGAAGTTGAAATTAAACGACACAGCCGATACTCAATATGTTGTCTGACGCAATATTCTCCTTCTCTAGTACATATAGAACTCGACATATTAAGTATTCTACACAAGCGTTAATTGGCCCATTGTTCTGCGGCATCTTTATGAAGGACTGGAGAGCTAACCCTTACACTTGTCCCAAATGATAAAGCAAAAAAGCGGAAAATGTTATTTTGAAAATCTTGGATGCAAAAAGGAACGTGTGTTGGAATAGAATCTCTATTATACCGCTGGTGGTTGATTTAGGAGTGGTGAAGTAGCCGTTTACCCAGATTATGCTCTTTGATCAAAAATATAAAAGTTTTTGCATGTATTTTTCAGGAAGTTGTTTATACTGTATCAATTTCCTCTGTGCTAGTCGTTTTCGAGCAACGATGATTTGACTGTTAAAAGTTAGCTCATTTTTTTTATTTAGGTGACGTGAAACAAGGACTAGAATGTGTGACACCTATTTTTCGATGAAAAAGAAGCTATAGGTAAAGTATAAAACCTTTTCACTACTAGACTTAAGCCTTTATTTGACATAATGAAATGTCGTCGCGGCGGTCTTCACTTTTAAATTTAATAAAGTTATTGTACAAAAAAATTGCTAGTTTCACCTTTATTTTATGGAAAGGATATCCTACCAAAAAGTACACGCAAGAAGCTTTTAAACCATGTTATGATGACTGACGCGCATTGTTGTTTACATTCGGATAAACAGCTGACTATCTGAAACAAAACATTACACATGAAATCCATTGGCATATGGCAGTACTGATATTCTGTTTGTCGTGGATGCTAGCAGAAGAAGCACTAGAATTATTTTCTATAAGCTCAACCCAATGAATCTATATCAGTTAATTACTGGAGGCCTCAATGAGGTTAAAGAGGAAATTGCGAATGAAAGGGAGCACCGAGTTCACCTTGAACGAAGAATCACTGTGCTGGAGCGCAGAACCACCTTAAAATGGTCAGTACTTGTGGTTCTGTTGAGTCTGTTAATTAACTCAGCAATGGTGGCGCAAAAAGTTCCGCAAATCGCCGATAATACAATTGTCACCAACTTCACCTTCAGTCTCCATGACTCATGGCTAAATTATATTCTTCAAAAGGTAATTCATTTGCATATTTATGAAAATAGCTCCCTTATAATTCATTTATTAAATATCGTAGGCTAACTCGTAGTAAGCAACATTTTGAGATAATCAAAGAATATCCTGCTTGTTCAAACAAGATTGGTCCGACGGATAAATCTAGGATTAAAATTGCCCTTTTGGTACACAAAGAATAAGGAAAATCTAATAGTATCACAACATTTTCATATATACTAACAGAATAGTTTAAGTGAAGCTAACCAGTTTCAATCTGCTACTCGCAATATTGGTTGGAAAGAACAGATGTAATATGTATAACATACTATCACTTACGTTACCTAGATTGATACAGATGCTTTTTGGAGGAAAAGTGTCTTAGTGCATAAATCAGGCGAGGTTGTTCTGGAAACGATACTTAATCACTGACATATCGAAATAATCAAGGTCGTGCCGCTAAAATTTTTGAGTAGGTTCGGGCTGTTCGGTTGAATATTTATAAATTTTGCCTGGGGTCCGTGACTTTGCAGCTGTTTAACGCGCTTTAATAAAGCACACTAAGCTGATAAGCGAATTGAATAAGCCACGTTTAACAAACACTAAATCGTATATCTAGCTCTAATGTACTGTAAAAGCGTCTTTATATGGTTAATTTTAATCTGAAATATCCAAAAAAAGTGTACTTAACAAAGCACGAGAAGGAAAATAATGCCGGAATTTTGCTAATTACAAAAATTTGTTCGGAAAAATTAATTTCTGATGTTTACAGAGCTTATAGTTACTAAAAGAAACGTAAATCAGGATCCGGAAAAAAATATAACTTTTGTATGTTTAAGCCCAAACATATGAAATGTATGCATTTCTCAATAATTCCTTACTTTGCTTATTTCAGTACCTTTCAGGCAATAAGTGATCTTTGATAAGGCCAAAATATACTTGATGTCTTATAAAATGATTACCACTATTCTGTTTCATTATTATTGCAATGCTAGGAAAGTTCTGCAGAATCCAAGTGCAAGATATTTAACCTTTTCAGATATATACAGCTGGCAAAATAGAAATATTGCTCTAAAACCTTTATGTCTTTATGCCTCCTGTAAATGTTTACGTTAAATTAATTCGTCGCAATTTAGAAGAACTATGATGTTGCTATTATTAGGGGTTAAAAACTAAGTAGCTTTTAAACTAGACTCTTCAAAATTCTCAAGCACTGATGAAGTACTAATTAAATAGAGCATTACACAACGCGTTAGGGCTACCGATGTTATCAAAAAAGTCGCGCAACTCACCACAATGACACGCTGTAAAGTGTACTATCACATAACTTTATAAATGTGTTAAAAAAAAATACACTCATATAGGACTTCAGAACTTCCTGAACACACTCAAACAGTTATACGAAAGTATTAAACTGTCCAACTTCGTGGCGAGCTTTACGGGTACGACAGCTTTAACGTGCTCAGCTTTCGTCAACAACAAAGCCAAATAGACTGATTAGAAATCAGTCAAACGTCGCACCGATGAATCTAATGTAAAGCATTATAGACAAAGGGAGCAGACTGAGATTGCTGTCAACAGCTTGATGCATTATCTAGAATTCGCACTTTCGTAAAGCCAACTTTCAACTTTGCATATAGGCTTGTTTTGCTTTCTAGTATTTAAGAGCTACAGCGTCCGCGAGCACCCCGAACGGTCAGCCCAGGAAAGCTGCCCACGCCACTCCTTGACGCCTTATTTCAACTTAGGCTAGAACAGTCCCTAAATCAAGTATCGCTTGCATCAGTTCCTATTCGTGTATTATAACCTTTGCTGAAATTACGGGGATAAATGCTCCAACAGCTAGTTGAAGTTCCTGCCTTAACTAAAACGATGAGAAATATTTACCCAGTCTCCAGTAACTTATTTCTGATGTATCGCTGATATTCTTCGGCCGTAGCAGAAAGAACGGTAATCTTGACACTTGGTGCCTGTCTGAATCTGGAGAAACGCCTTACACATCATGAGCCCGAGATAAACTAGATCCTGCGCCACGAGCCCGACTCTGTCGATGACTTCGAGTATTATTGTAAGACGCCCCAAATGGCTGCCGAAGCCTTGTGAATGGTCGGCTCTGCCGTCTAGGTATACCTAACCTATTTAATATTTCATGGCACCCGAAACCCTATCTACGAGCCGTTTAGAACGTCGCCGAATTACTAATTATTTCTCCTTATTCGTGGGATTTATACTGATCTGTGAGTAGCCGTTTGGCAGACTGAATACGCTAAACAAGCGCGCTCCCAATAGCTGTAAAGAGCGTAGTTAGTCATGGAAATCAAATATGTCAATTTTGGTTACGGCCATGAGATTCCCGTGTTCGACGTAAAACCTCATAATTATGTTTTTTTTTTATCGAGCCACTGGACAGAACCAAGAACTTGATAAGAAATTCGATAATTCCGTTTGCCAGCATCGTTTGAACTTTTTCCTCCAACCACTTCACGTTGCGCAGGGATGACTTATCTTGGATGAAAGGAAATGGAATGATGATAGAATGACGGCATAGTCTACAGTGTCCAATCTGCTATGAACAAATTAAATAACTAGCATAATATGTGCAAGAGATTATCTATGAGCAAAGCCTTTGGCAGGAACACGGTGCTGTGAGATTTTATAAAAGCATGACATGATTTTACCAATAGTAGCTTTAGTTGGGCTGAACTCTGGGTGGCGAGCCATGCAGATTGAACTGAATATCTGCACTTTCCTGAGAAGTGTTCTCGCCTTGGCGCAGATCAGAGGGTAATCCTCTAATCTGTGTCAGACTCGATGCGCACGACGATTTGGCGCCTGAAAAGAATGCAATAGAAAGTCTACTTTTCGTGCTTTTCATTTTTGTTACTATTATCGATGCATCACATTCGTAGCGACTTGCTCGTGCGAGAGTTCGCCAGCCTCAAACACCCTAAGCCCGTCCAGAATTCCCGTTGCTAAACCAGCAGCTCGCGTCGTCCATGAGGGAGCCAGACACTGATCAGCTCACTGATGACAACGAATCACACGGCCTTGTTGCGTTCGCCGCAGAATCTGGTCCGCAGCTGTGGTCCACTTTGATAAATGCAAAGAAATTTAAAATATAAAATCTTTTGCTTGTACGGAGTCACGCAGCGGTTTCACTGGTGTTATAGTGCCATTATAAAAGTCAACGAGACCTTTTAACACCGCTTGGCGAGGTGAACGAGAGCTTCGTCCTTAATTACATTCACGCACTAATCATTACATTATCGATTGACCGGCTGCGCAGCAAAGCATCGGTTTGCATTGATTGCCATAACCACGTGCCACACATGCGTTTAACTGCCTAAAATCAGCTTTCAGGATCCGGGCCAGCGAACATCGGGAATCTTACGGCAGACACTGCTGCCTGTAGAATCAGACTACGGCGAACTCCGCCATTGCAACCATAAAAGCATTTCAGGGCTTCTTCTCCCAGCAGCATGGCTTTGATATCGCTTCTAGGCGAAGGTATCGATCGCGCTGCCAGCAAGTTGGAGCAACAGTGAGCAGAAATGGTAGCAGGCAACTGCGATACGATTTATCTGATTTGTTTTATTAAAAACACTAATTACAGTCGAGATGGACTTCAAATAGTTTATGTAGCGATTAGTGAATGCTTAAAAAAGTGGCTTGACAAGCCAAAGGCCCGTGATTCTGAACCCCGGTCGTACTGTGCCTACCTTTCTGCTCATAATACATTAATATTTAGTTTAAATAAAAATACTCTCAAAGCATTGGGCTGCTATATAAATATCAATGATTGTAACAACGCTGTCGTGGGAAATTTATGGGAGCTGTTCGCAGGATATTTTCCAAAGAAATCATGCTTTAGTTTATAGATATCATCATTAATGCTATCTATTTGCAAGATTCATTTTTGCGTTTCATCTCATGATCTTAATTGATTTATAACACGTACGTAGATAATGCTACATAATGTACATTTACGCTTGGTTTATTAACACATCTTGTCTTTCTTGTGTGAATCAGTGGAGACCAATCCACCTAGAGCAGAAGAGGCATTTCTCAACATGGGATATAACGTGGTACATAAAAGGAGTACTCGAAAAAGGTTCCGGGAGGGAAACCTTTAATCTCACTATTACAGCCGTGCCCTCTGGACGGCTCTCTAGAATCATGCCCGAAATCCAGGTATTTACATTGATTGGATCTTGTCGTAGTGATGATCATAACGTAATATGCAACATAAATAAAAGATGCGATACAATATCAGTGGCAATAGTAACAAGGCGAGAGTAGAAGATATTATAGGAGAAATATGATTCTTCTGTAGATCTACGTACGAGTCCATCGGACAGAGAAGATCATTAAAATTAAACTGTAAACAATTCCTATTTAGCATTCCAATATATACAAATCTCTAAACACCTGAATAGGTTTAATCATGACGAGATGCAACAATAATAAATGGCGTGAGAATAACACTGCTATATTATAAATATGTTCAACCTTATTAACAGGTGTTATTCCTCGACGAAGACGGTCAACCCCTTATGACGGAGACCGGATTTACCCCATATCCATTCAACGTTTCTGGCAACAGTGGCGTAAAAAACATAACAAGCAGCCCAGAATCAACTTCCCTTGTTCCGTTAGTTCGAAGTATTGATATACTTGGTCTTAGGAAGATGAACTTCATTAAAGAATCGATTGGGGTAGCTCTATATATCCGTAGATCTAAATAAAACCAAAATAGACTTTAAGGTTTATATATGTTCCTTGCGAATATCCTGAAAACTGTACAATTATTTCTTATTCGCAACTCGAATGATGAGCTTATACATAACATTTTTATTTGAGAAGATAAACAAAAATGACTTTGTTATAATCGATGGCTGCCTGCGGCGTTACAGTCTTAACAAATCACGTTAATGTTTGAAAGGCAGCTGCGTGACATTGAACTTAGAATCTACGCACAAACTTGTAGTTCCTGTTCTCTGTTGATATACCTTATAATAAAAAGAAACCGGATGAACACGATGGTGCCTTTTGCTTTGTGGAAACGCTTTTTGTAGAGAATTTCCTAAGAAATGCTATCATTTTCTTTTTCACTTACTATCTGTCTCACAAAATTGCTTTAGGAGTTTAAAAGTTTGTTTGTTTATCCTATGATATTTTTGGGACACTACACGATTTCAAAGGGAATTTTGGTTGGTTTTCGTTTGTAGTTATCGAAGCAAGCTCTAGTTAATAGTGCCATACGCTTACCATAAAAATGCCATACGTGGATTCATCCATAAATATATAAAATAGTTTTAAAAAAGGCATAGTCTACTAAGAAAATTTCGTTATAAACCTAAAAAGCTCAATCTGGTTATTGTGTCTGCGCCCTGTATTCAAGTCATTGAGGATGCTAGACAGCCTTTTTATTCGTTGACAGAAGAAGAAAATAGGTACATTTCTAAGAAAACGTTCGGCGTAGGTAAATACACTTCAGCTTCGCACCATCAAAGACAATCTATTTCAGAACAAAAAATAGTAAAAGCAAGCCCGACTAACTACGGGAATCACATACATTTAGAACGTTCATTGTAAGATTCATTAAATTAAAAGCAAGTTATACTTAAATAGCGTAAGAAATATTAAAACAATTAAATACCGAAGATTGGTAATACTGTGTGAAAAAGGCACTTTCAAAAAATATAATTTTTACATCAATGATAAGTACGTAAAATGTCCATACTGAATAGTTACAACGGCGGTCTCTCCAAAATTGTTTTGCTATTTTTTAGACCCAACCAAGTCGAAAGTTGTAAAGAAAACTAAATGGTTTACGCTCAGTACCCAAAATTGTAAAAGGCATTTGAATGACAAAATACATGTGCTAGAGATGCGAAAGGTCGACATAGTACACCCGTGTTTCCTGAGATGTCTTTAGTAATTTATACTGAAAGAAGAGGCTGCATTAAATAAAAAAATAAGAACAACTAGTACCTTATAAGAATTGTAGGTAAGATCATTGATCTTACCTAACCAATATAAATAATTATATTTATTAGACAGTTCAGTGTGGATTGCGATAAACGTTACTCTTGTCATTTTAAATGGCTTGTTTTAAAACTATACGATATTTCATTACTTTTTCTATGTTTCTAAGGTGCAATCATACTATTTCAAAGCTGACACTCTTCACTCAGAAAATGTCACTCAGAGACTTATAATCGACTATACAAAATCTGTAAAAAATGTAAGTAGTTTACGAATGTGAATTTTATGTTGGCTCCTCAAAGGCGAAAACAAGTCAGCATGTAAATCTTGTATTCGGTGAAAAGTCCAGAATTGGAAGCACCATAAGCCCATAGGTTTAAAAATTCCAGAAAAAATATTTTGAACTCAAAAATGACTCTATGGAAAACCCCGTGCGAAAATAAATAAAGAAACGTTGAAACCTGCAGTGGAAGTATGAAGTATCTTAAAGTGCGCGGGCGATAAAACCCAGGCTTGTGATATGAACTCTATTTGTTCATTTTGGCCAAATGAATAAGATACAAAAATTGAGATTAAAAATGACGACGTTAAGACACTTACTTCACTATGCTTTCACATAATAACCGTGACCCATTTTTGCATTTAATTGTAATTCATAACGAAAAATTAATCTTCTTCGATAAGCCTAAAAGGTCATACCAGTGGGTCGCAACTGAACCAACAAGATATCACCTTAGAACAAGGGTACAGCTTTAATAGTTTATGGTGTCTGTTTAATAGTCGAATGCAGGTCCTGTCTACTACCTGTTTTATGAACTCTGCTTCATCAATTACACCAAATATGGGTTTTACAATTACACCTAATATACAAGTATGCTGTAAATACAATATGAATACGAACAGATGATGCACAAACCCCGCGTTAAGTAGCCAGAACCACAGTAAAAAAAAGTCCAGAAATTGCAATCTCTGTCACTTGCTATATGCACCAAACATTGCTTTGGCAGATTAGCATATTCCTTAAGACTTTGCTCCCTTCATAACACAAGTAGTGTCTAAACTTTAATATGATGCCGATACTGCTATTCGAAATTTTTCTCGAAAGGCCTATTGAACTCTTATACTTCAGACATCTATAGCAGCGGAATTGATAAGTTACCATCCGAATAACAGGAAACCATAGACATAAATACGAAAATACGAGAATGAAGTGTCTGCAAAAAGTTTGAACGTCAAGCTATCTTATTTTCGTGGCTCTTGTATGATATGTAAACTACTTTAGACGAAAGTAATAACACTGGATCTACCAAGAAGTCAAGTTCACAGCTTCCTTTTTTTTGGCCTTGTTCTTTCAAGTATATACTTTGCTGCCACAGGTACAACCGTATGTAAAGCAGAACGATTTCAATACCTACAGAAGTGTGTTGGGTATACGTTAATATACATTTCTCCAAGTGGTGACAAATAAGCTTGTGAGGCACCTAGATTCCAAAAGTGTGGCAAGTTTGTTCGCTATACACAGACAGATGAATCCGACCAGATTCGTCTATAATATCTAGAATGCTCCCGGTTTCTCTCAATAAAAGGTATAAGTTGTGTTTTTCAAGCGTCGGTGTTGACGTCATTGCTGCCGTTATAAACGTTCCGAGAAGCAGCTAATAGAGTCGCCTTCCTTAAAACGAGTCAGCCGTTTGTGAACTATGCCTTTAGGAACTGCCGAACGCTTCCACATTTGGAGCATTTCGTTCGCAGTCTCGTTTTTTCTTCACAAAAACAAAAACAATTTCATAAAAAACACAATCGTTTGATAGTTGTTGGCATCTTTCATTTTTTTTTCTCAAACACAATTCGATAATAACGCTTTGGACAATTGCAAACAGATATCCACGACTTCAATGTAGATGGAAATAATCAAACCGTTCTATACTGATTAGAACCCTTCTTCCTACAGCGAGCCAAGTTATATCAACATGTGCTTTTAAAAGACTTCTTAGTTTAACCAAGCCCTCTTAAGATACATGAGAAACCGATATATAAAGATTACTATTAATGTCATAGTTGTAAAACCAATTATATGTTTCTTACAATATATATCACTGGAAATAAATTTGTTTGTTGTTACAAAAACCAAATGAGAAATAAAGGAACACGCAAGCATTAGTCACATTAGCTTCAATCCGGTTAACCCTGATACGTTGGTTGTCCTATATGATGCGTGGGATAACGTTTACGTATGGGGCCCCAAAAGAAGTCTTACGTAAACTATGCGTATGACCTGATTAACAGTAATGATCGTATCATGACATAAGAGACCAACAGATCAGCCACCGTCTTGTTACAATAGTAAACTTAGTTACGTAGAATGTGCAATATAAGCAAGTTATCAATATAAGCAACGACTTTTTCGCCACTCCAATTAAAAATAGTATCGTTATATTTTCTTGTTCTAACCCCGCAGGTTACAAGGTAAATGTCGATGACGGAGTTGGAATATTATATAATTATCTAATATTATTTCTATAAATTTGAGAGAACGATATAAACGGGCTATCCCAGGACTTCTGCTATATAACATATACTCGACTAAATAGATCGACTTATCGCTAACAATATAGCTGAAGCAAAATACAATCTGTAAATAACAAAGCCAACTAGTAGTCCGTTTAACTGGCAAATTCTCTTCTTAATTAAAGATTAAGGATTTATAAAATAAATAATAGACTTAACAGAAGACAAAGCTCAGCGGTACAACCTACAAATACCCTTACTTTTTCTTCTTTTTTGGGTGCAATTTCACTATCGGAAAGGAATGTTCCGTAAAAATCCAACTATGCCCCGCAACAGATGCAATTTTGCAGTTCTGGCCGGCTCATTAAACTCACTCAAAAAAAGAAAGAACGGGAGGTCGATAAAAGCCACCTTCCGTTCCTATAATAATAATTAGTTATATTGATAATTACGAACTGAATTTATTTTATAAATCAACATGTTCCCACAAATAAAGCAATCTCAATAAATCACATGGATCAAACCATATTGAACAGTTGCTTTTCTTGACCAGAGCAGCGTGACCCACAAGTTAGAGGTTTTGGCTTTACTATCCAACTATTTTCAAGTTATTTCACGTCTGTCACGCAGCAGGCAATCAATAGCGCACAAATGCTGCTACCAGTTGAGATTTTCTGTTGAGTAGGAGGGGTAAGCTAATAAGGACTAAACTGTTTCGTCTCTCCCCGCCCTACTCCGCTCAACGCCTATCTTTTTTATGAAGTTAGCCAATATGCTAATGGCCTAATCATGGATCTGGTGTCGATTTGGAGCCTTCTAAATATAATCAATCCACAATGAGCTACTGCAGCAAAAGCTATTTAGTATATTCAGCTATTCAAAGCGCTGGGCAGTTCAGATTTGGCCTGGCTCTATAGTATTGCTGTTGCCTAATATACCCGAATATACAGTTCTGCATTTGGGTCCAGTCAGGTCTCGACAGTTTTGAGAATTGTTTTAAAAAAAAGTAAGTTGTATTAAACATAAGCAGCTTCGTAAAAAAAAACGCGGTGTTTGCGAACCTGTGTACCTAAAAAGGCCCTCTTTTTATATAAAATACTTTTTTTGGCTTAATATTTTCTAAGTTCATTCTCCCATAATGAAGGTCTGTGTGAATCTCTAGTATTCCCAATTTTTCATTGCCCAAATTCCAAACTTTTACAGAAATTTATTACTATTTCTATAAAGGATTTCTCTATAAACTTTAAGCAAAAAGTTTATTGTGTAAATAGTATGACAGTCCGACTAGTCTAGTTAAGTCTACAATCGAACACACTTGTCCATAAACGTTTTTAATCGGCCACGGGTAGCAAATACTAACCTTAGAAGTGTGAAACGCGCCGGCCGGTGGAAGTGACTCCGGAAGCCAGTGAAGGCTATAAACGAGAAATAAGCCTTGACTAATGATAATAGCCAAAGCAACGAAAATAAACGGCAAATATTTCCGAAATACCCGAACAGGGTTGGAACGACCTCCTCGGGAAGCCACAGAACACATTCCGTCACTTTAGATGTACTTGCTATTTCTTGCCCATATTAGTTTGTCTTGTGCCCCTAGTTTTTCCCACATTGGTGTCACAAAAACCGATGCATATCGCATACACTAAATAGTGCCATTAAAGAAACATTGTTGGAATTCAACGAACACGCACCTTTTAGAAAATCAGCTGTTTTAAATGCTGAGAACTTGTTATTGTAATAGAAAACACCTTTTTGCTTGTCGTACTCTGTACCTACTACCGCTAGCAATAATATCCATATCAACAGGAAGATAGAAGACTCTCCACGACAGGCACTAAGCTAAAAACTCTTTCCAACACATGAGTGCAACTCAATAAATGCGGCATTACAGGCTACGGCAAGATTCGAAAGAGAGACTGTGAACTCTGAGCAGTCCGACACTTCCGAAAAATACAATACATCAAAGGTTTGATTACAGGTATCTTACATTGAAAAAAAAGGTGTGCTAAATGTTTATTGATTTTTGTCATGTTTATCATATGAGCCATATTTGCAATACATGAGCACCGACAGTTGGTTAGATTATCGCATTATGTAAGAGGAAGTCAGGATAAAGCTCGGAATAACATGTCTGCTCCGAACAATCCTCAAAGTTTTCGAAACCGTGGAATTTGTTCTTATATAACATTTGAGTGTCAATGTAAACCTCATTAATCTTACGCACTGTTAAAATTTACTTTCTACCGTGGTGATAGTCGTACTACAAACAGTAAAATTCGTTTGAGTTCATCTGGAAGTAGGAATATCAGGTGAGGATTCATTTTACAGTGTGAAGCATGTTCGAGTTTACAACTTTTCATTACATTTTTTCATAGATACACGCACAAGATGTTTGCGCGAACTTTTACCACTTTAACATGTAGTCGTCCATCGGAGACTGCAGAAGGTGCATATACAGGACACGCCCGGTATGCTTTTATCACAGATTTCTTGATCAAGTGAAAATTTGGTCTTCGTTTATTATATAATCGGCTCACGCAAAGCATTACTTATCTCGTGATTTAGTTTATCCTATGACGTTTCTCGCATTAAATCATTTATAAGCCAAACCAACTGATGAACCAGATGAGGTCGTTTTCAACATATACTATAAACAACGCTTTTATAGAAAAGGTCTACCTTCAACAGTGTTTCATACTCGGATATGGTGTCGTAGGATATTAATGAAAAGCAAATACGAAATTATTATACACTGGATCTATAATTTTTCACCGAAGACCTATGGTTAATTTTTGTATTTAATTCATCACAGATTTTGAATGTTCGAGGGTAATTGGACAGTATAATGGTACCTTAAATACGTTACATAGAAGAAACAAGGCTATTTATAGTTGAATATTCTTTGCAAAATATAGAGAGAAGGAAGACAACCGAAAACAAGTGTTAGACCACGTTTCAAGTGAGCAGAGTGCACGTTTAAATTTACTTGACAATATCACTAAGTAATATATCCGACTCTCTTCTAAGGAGCTCGCTATGTCGTCTTCGGGGGATGACAAAATGCCAGCGCCACCCCCGACTTGCGAATTTAAGAAACCGCCGGCTCTACTCACAGTAGGAAAGGTTGGCGGCAAAAAGAAGTTTAGGGCTCCGGAACCACCAAAATTGAATACTCCACCGATAACAATTGCTAAAGAGAACAGCACCTTATTGGAAAAAAAGGAGGGAAAAGATCAATCGCTCGTACCTGTTCCCATGGTAAAGCTCAAGCAGACTACACTCTCAATAGGACCTGATAGCCAAGACGGAAAGATCTTGTACCCTGCACAGAAATGTCCGTACGATGAACCTTCTTGGGGTGGACGGCCCGAAGTTGACTTTAGGTACGTACATCACAGGGTCTAAAAAGTAGCTAGAAGAAGCAGTTAGGAAGCTTTAATTCATAGTGAAACATATATATTGTATGATATGCAATGTACTGTGTTGTTCGACCCTTAATGTAGTGTAGCTGTTTCAGATTGTCGGTATTAAAGAACGGTACAATCATCGGATCGGAAAAGCTTGCAAAAAGCTTTTTTGTCGTTGGAAGACATCAAGACTGCGATCTCATCATGGAACATCCATCCATTTCACGATTTCATGCAGTACTTCAATATCGAAAACCTCATCCGGATGCCACAGATCCGGAGAAACGGCTGGGAGGCACGTACCTATCATGATAATGTAATATAATACAGTAGAATTACATAATGAAATACTGTACTACCATTCAAGTTTTTAGTGAAATGTGCTGTCATTTCGAATCAGTTACTACATATTAGTATAATACTGATTTATTCTATTTATTCATCTGGGCAAATAAGAGATGAGAGCCACTACTGTTAAAAATAAAATAAACCGCATGGACCTCAAATACCCGCAGCTAGGCCAAATAACAGCGAAAAAAAAAAACAAACAAGTATTATATGACCATATTAACTGGTACCATTATCTGTTTATTATCTTTGCAGGATTTTATTTATTTGATCTTGGTTCCACCCATGGCACACAACTAAATCGCCAACCGGTTGACGCAAAGAGTTACCGCCGTGTTCGCGTAGGCCATCACATAAAGTTTGGGTTTAGCACCCGCGCATTTATCCTCGAAGGCCCAGCGGAAGACGAGGAGGCTGAAAGCGAACTCAGCGTGACCGAAATTATTGAGTTGCGTAAGAAGGTAAGAAGAACCTCATAACGCTAAAGATCATAACGCAAATTATTACAGTCAAATTGCCTACTATGTATATCATATTCAAATGCTGCATCTGCCACATGTACTATTGTGTTAAATAGAATCCGACGGTAGGTTTCGTTTAAAAGAAATAATGCGCAAACCGTTTAATAAGATTAAATAATCAAAGAATAATTTGAGGCTTGTTAGCCATTTAAGCTGTATAACAGGAACATAAATTTAATTTAAAATATGAAGTCTGGTCTATGCAGAACGAAAGTCTATTTTGTAACGTTAAGTAAACGGTTCGCCTATTGTGGTTGGGACCGCTTAAGCTTCTGCCCTATTCTATAGGTGATGTCTTTTTCATTGGAAAGCACTCAAGGAAGCGTTTTCAAATAGCTGATGCTCCGGAAAACCGCGATAACCTTTCTCATAACGTAGTAAATACGAAAGTAAATTTTTCTTGTCTTTTGTTAGGTGAATTTAATTTAATTGTAATTTATAATCGTTATCGTCCCAGGAAAAACCATATGATTGAATTTAGTTTTTTTTTTTCTAAGACAAGAAAGACACCCAGCGTCAAGCTATGTGTTACTAATTCTGAATGAGACTGCATCACTATGCAAAATGAATTGAAACTCTTGCGTTAAAGATTTCTTCTATAAAAAAGTTTTATTTATTTCAGCGTGAAGCCGAGTGGAAACTAATGCGAGAAGCCGAAAGAGTGTCAAAAGAAGAAGCCGCCAGGAAAAGGGACGAAGAGGATAGAGACGCGGGTATTAACTGGGGAATGGGTAAGTTAATTGTGTTGCTCAAAAGTGAAATTCAAGCGGAAATTGTGAAATATGATGATATGTCAAACTATATAAATTCGTCTTTGTTCAATATAATAGAATTAGAGTCAGTCATCATTGCTTCTTTTATGTAGTATGTCCATAAGTACCATTATCGGTATTGTAGTTTCGTGCGATCGTTGCTCTAGCTGTGACAGCATTTCGCTTAAGAACCTGGCGACGGATAGTTTGAAACCGATAGTGCGATAAACACCTGCAGGTACACATACAAATCGCTTTCAGTAAGGCACCTATATCAGTAGCATAGATAAAGCCGTGTTCTTGACTTGCATACTTACAGTGTTTACGCTATTCAGCAATGTTAATTGCGTGACTTATATGAGACGTGCCCCTGCAACTCTAAAAAAGGCAAAAGGGTTTGATTAGCGTGCCGTCCCAAAACAGAAAACTTGCTCCTAGCGAAAAGGATTGATGTCATGGCGTGGGGCTGCTTTCCATTATTATACGTACGCAATGTAGTTCCTGAGTAAAAGAAATATGTGCAAAACGTAGTTGTTGTAAATGATCACATATTATAAGAAACTGAGAAGTAAGAACGACCTTATGTATTTCGTATGTAAAAGGCAGTATAAATAAATCAAACGCTTTTGTTGTATGCCAAAGCACCAATCTTTTTGGTCAAATAACCGCACCAATGGTGTTTTTAAGGAAATCCAGTTATTTCGGTTGAATGCGGTTGTGACACAGTTAACAATAAAGATTAAGTTTGCCAAAACCTTAAGTTGTATTTCACAAGCACTTGACGTCATGTTACAGTAAGCTATCAATGCAAAAAATTTCAATGGCTTTATAGGGAATTTTAAATGATTTGTCGTTAGAACTGTAAAATCGGTATCTCGCTGAAACTTAATTCGTGCTATATTTAACTTGATCCTGTTTCAGCGGAGGATGCGACAGAAGAGGACGAAGAATGTCCTACAATGTCCGATGTAAACCCTTTTGCGTTTGGAACAGCTGAAAATGTAGACGAACAACTGTACCTTGATGACCCGAAGAAAACGTTGCGTGGCTGGTTTGAGCGCGAAGGATACGAGCTCGAGTACCATGTTGAGGAAAAAGGACCACAGCAATTTATTTGTAGAGTCAAGTAAGTTAAATTATTTGCAAATTCTTTAAAGTATTCAAATCATTTGTACACTGAAGCAAAATAAATTTTGATTACAAATGCGTACGTTAATACCTGCGCTGCACGGTTCAATATGTCACTCGCGCTTAGACAATAAAACTTAAATTGATAGTGCTCATTTACCAGTTTTGATAGTATTATGACAGGTTAGATAATCAGACGGTCCCACTGCTTTTAGTAATCTACTAACTGAGTTAGCTTTGTATTTCAAGCTACTACGCAAGAGTTAGTTATAAGAATTTCCCTCCTCTTGTTATGTCTTTTATGAAATTCAGATTACCAATCGATGTAGGCAGCGGTTCAGCTGTAATAGCGGAGGCATGTGTAAAGGGCCGCAAGAAGGAAGCCGTCGTACAATGTGCCATGGAAGCGTGTCGGATTCTCGATCGCCATGGTGAACTCAGGAAGGCGCATCATGATAGTCGTGCCAAGAAGAATTTAAAAAACTGGAAAGAGGTTATTGGACATTATCATTTTACTCAATACACCGTAGCTTCCTATGCCATGTCTTTTTTCCCGCGAGACCCTTCTGTGACTTGATTTTAATCTTAGATTTGTTGTTTGTTTTGTCGCACTGTTATGCCAACCATAAGCAGTTCTTTTCTTGGAACATTTCCCGTAGTCCAAATTGATTCCTGCTTTGCTATTCTAGTACCTACCAATGCATGTGATAATAATGATATATTCCTAGTATCAAAATATCTAGCCAATGTTTTTTTCAATATTCAGGATGATTACTATGATAGCGACGAAGACGAGTTCTTTGACCGTACAGGAGATCTCGTTACCAAACGGGAACAACGTAAGGCTCGATTGGAACACAAAGGACAAACGGTTGAGACGTATGAGAGCCTGAAGGAAAAACTTGCTATAACTGAAAATGCGATTAGAGAGATCAACGAATCACTTGAGAAGTCGAAGGCTGTCGGTACGATTTATCTCTTGTTTTTGAAACAGATCTCTTTTTTCTAGATAGCCACGATATTTTCTCAGCTAATCTTGATTATTCTACTTACAGAGGAATTGTTTAATAATCTGAAATATAAATTATTATAGATGACAATGATGCTAGCAAAAACAAAGATTAAAGAAATTATTCACATTATTTTCAGAAGCAGCAAGCAAAGCATCAGGCGATGGTGGTGACAGTTTAGAATCGTTCATGAAACAATTGAAGGCCGGCACGGCGTTGGATAAAGCGAAACGATCCCAACTGAGACTTGACCATGCTCGTCTGACAGCTGAACAGATTCGTCTGATACGGCTGGTCAATATCGCAAAACCCACTGAATTGCCTCCACTAAAAGCGATGTCGTAGGTATCGGAGTGAGTTGTTTGTACATTTTTAACGAAGAATCAACGATTTTTGACATTAATTCGTTTGCACAACATTTGAGCATTTTGATAAATTACAACTTTAATTTTACATGATTATAGCTAATTTTATTTGGTATCTTCAACCCAATAATTATTAATTTTTGTTATAAAGAATATTGCCGGATTCATCATTGAAAGAAGGACAAAGAAGTACTGAAAAATCCGTCACTCCAATGGTAGGATCGATGCGAGGTAGGAAACGACCCGTTCTGCCACTGACCGGAATGCCGGCTAAAGTGATGCGGATGCACCTGGAAGACGCTAATGATAAAGTTTTGACTTCGACCAAGACTAGCGACTCAACAGTTCTTCGAGCAGAGCCACAAAACAAAAAAGAAGAGGACGAAAATGAAACGAAAGTAGAGAAGAACACAGAAGACGAAGACCAAAACAAAGTAAACCCAATAAAAATAGAACAGAAGGAAACGATGACCAGTACCCGGGAAAACAGTATCGATATTCATCGAAACAATGCTCATATTTCAGGAAATTCGGATGACATAAAGAACGAAAAAAATAAAATGATACCGACAGAAATAAAACAGCACACGATTGCCAAGTTTCAACAGCTAAATCTAACGAGACCACAAAGGGCAATCGGACCAACACTGCCGCCGGGAATGCTGGAAGCCTTGAACAAAACATCAACAGATGACACTGCAGAGAACAATAAACTATTAAAATTACGTAAGTAAGATTTTGTTTTTCAGATAGCGAGAACATATGTTTTTCCACTTTTATAATTTAATTCAGGTATTCAAACGCCGTTTTGGTAAATCTTTCAAATACATGCCGTGATTCCAAAAACCTTTTGCTATAGTTGAAAGATCTCCACAAAAAACGCACCTCTTTTGTAAAACGTAAATATTTCAGAACCATCAATAAATGCAGCAGTGGCAGAAAATATTCGTGAAAGCAGTACACCAACAAGAAATGAAGATTTTGATGACTGGCTTCCTCCAGCAGGGCAGACTGGTGATGGAAGAACCCCACTCAACGATAAGTTTGGCTACTAGTTTCATGCATAGAATATCATTGGCAAACATTTAGAATAAATGAATGGAGCTGACCCATCGATCCGCCTATTGCACAGAATTTACTAAGCAATCCCTAAGAAGATCAATGGATTTTAAGCAATAAGTCGGGTAGGGCCACTATTCGGTTACTACAGAAAACCAGCCAGATTTGTGCGTTTGAATACGATCCAAAACATGTTCTGGAACAAAAGGTGCACAATCATTCTGCGACAATGCTGCACGTTTGCGTCTGTCTTTTGCCTAGTTAAGCTCGATTGTTACATCACACA